>NC_141027.1:6335000-6540000 GCF_052040795.2 Danio rerio | reverse complement strand
TCTTTGCAACCTGGTAACAACCAGTACAGCGTAGAAACAGCAACATGGCGGCAACATCAATTTAAAAGGCTAAACGAAAATGTCTGACTCTAACGTGTTGGAAGTAGACATTTACGTGGAAACAACATGACAAAATAAAAGTGAAGTGATGTTATGTTATGCAGTTTGCCGTCAGTTTGACAAGTCAGCCACCTTTTGTTAAATAATTTCTAACTGCAATAAAATGCCTCCACATTTTCCATACTGCTCTTTTTGTTTGCATAACACTTATATTTACAATTGTTTAAGTATTGAAATTCTAGATTTACAAACTTTATTTTTGACACATTATTTAAAATTTGTGGTAAAAAAAAAAGCTATTAACTTCCCGTTTTCCATTTTGGCAGGGCAAGTAAAAATCTAAACCACTTGCCCGATCGGACCAGTAGAAAAAACCCTTAGCGTTGAACCCTGCCAGTGCTGCCCTAGTTTCAGATTCTGATTTAAAATGTTGTACAGCAATGACAAATTGTGGCCACATTTGCACCAATGACTAGTTGTTCTGTACAGTATAGAATAGTGCAGTATTTCCCGTTAGCATTTGTTTATCATTTAAGTTTTGATTGTAGATTTGTGCTTTAAACATTTATATTTATTTGAATTTTAATAAGTACATAGAAACTTTGTGGTTTTCTGCAGTTTATTTAGTTTAGTTTAAAAGTGTAGTGGCAATTTTCTTTAAGGAGGCTCTCTCAGTGGTCAAGAGGACAAATTCTTACCCACAGTGTCTTTTAAAGTTTCATTCTTTGCAAAGAAGCTCACACGATCATACATCAACAACAGCTTCAGCAGAGAGTGAGACGCAGAAACAGTGCGTTCTCTTTTTATCTAGTTTGTAATACCCACAAGGTCATCAGTGGCGAACAGGATGAATCGCAGTTTCATCAGCGACTTCATTTTTGACCATCTACATTTCAGTCTTACCTCCCATCCGAACATGTAGTTTGTAAAATCACCATGTACTTATCCAGATCTTGTCTGGTGATAAACGGATGTTAAAGTGGTCTCGTTTGGTCTAACTTAAACAGTACATCCATGGAAGATTAAAAGAACAGACCTTTATAGTGTATATAAATGAATTTCCACCACAAAAGCAAAATATCCATTTTAAGTCTAATAATTATTTCAAAATCGCAGAATAATGACTTAATAGTTTGTGTTTTTATTTTGTGCTTTTGTCATTTTTTGCTGAATTTTTGTGAACTTTTTTTTTCAGTACTTCACCTTTAGCTGCCAAGACAACGTTTTAATTATTTTTTTTCTATCATTTGAAATAAAGGTGAGATAAAAAATAAAATGTATAATTCAGTTGCAAGTTGACAGAAAAAAAACGTGACTTTTTGATGCGCATGCTGGAATTTATTTGGTAAATGTGTTTCCACTGTAGTTTGTGCATTTTCATTTATCGCAAAGAAATGTTAAGCGCATTTTCAAAATGTGTGCGCATCTTGGCTTTTACATTAAGAATTTTTTAATGCACATATCAAAAATAAGAATAAAAAGTAGGTGGATGGAAATGAGCTAGTACTTGACCTGACTGATTACACGAGCTGGATTCACTGGTCAGATGCAGATTTTAATACTGAATATCCTGTTTTTAATGTGGTGAATTTTATTTTTATTTATTTATTTTTTTATAATTATTTTTTTTTTTTTACAAGATCACCAGTAAGTTTGACATGGAGGCGGTGACCTTTAAGAAGCTGGTCAAAGGCCACGCATATTCTGTGACCGGAGCAGAAGAGGTGAGCCAAAGACTTTAAAACAACTACTAGACACACAATCTGACAGTCTATCTGAGTCTATCTTTCATACTTTAGTCAATCGAAGATCCTATGAACTCTTAAAACTCTAAATCAAATGCAGCATTAATCCAAAATGGATGCTTCTTATTCTCTTATACATAATTTTCTTATATATACATCAGTGTAAAACATAAATGCTGGAAAAACATTCTGTAATTGTGTATCCGTGTCTCCACTTTTACCATGGCCCTGTTTGGCTTTAACGAACTCATCCCTCAGGTTTTTCCAAAATTTTTAACAAAAACTTCCCTCCATTCTCTCTGCTGTTGCAATTTCTAGCCAAGAATGATAGATCATCAGGTTATCGCTATGATCACAGATCATAAAGGTGTATGTACAGTTGTTCTGTTTCAGACAAAATCTCTTCAAAGTGTTTCGTACTCAACTCAAATCAAATGTGCGCAAACTGTTCGCTCGAGTCTCAAAATAAATCATGCAATCCGCTAGCCGAAATCATGTCGCCGCACACAAAGTGAACCTCCGCAAACGATGCGATGACATCACATTCGCCGTGCGCACTCAAGCGAACGCGTCGAGTATAAACCAGCCTCAAGACAAACATTGTACACTGTATTTTAATGAAAATATGAACATACAAAGTGGTAAAAAAAATTAATTTTAGAAAAAGTCATTAAAATTTTACATAAAAAAAACTATTTATTTGCTTTTAAAATGGTCTTAGGTTATATTTGGCCTGTAAGTCAACAGGAAGGCTTATAAATGCTTATGCCTGATTCACACGGGGCTTCAGCATCAACGCTTGACTGAAGGCGTGTCTGAAGTTAGAGCTAACGTGATCATCATAGCAGCGTCAGCCAATAAAATTCAGTCAGCAATAGGCCACTGTCTAGTTGGTGTATTTGCATACAGCGATCTGATTGGCTGACGCTTCCGTCGACGCTTAAAGTGAATGGGAAGCGTTGACTCTGACGCCCTGTATGAATTGGGCGTTATGGTCTTATTAAAACAGTTATTTTAAGCATAAATGTGTTGTAATTAAGATTGTGTTGATCAGGTGGTCTACAGGGGGAACATGACCAAACTGGTGCGCATCAGGAACCCGTGGGGGGAAGTGGAGTGGACTGGAGCCTGGAGCGACAAGTGAGTGTTGATTTACACCAGCAAAGCTTCTCTGCTTCACTCTTCACACTGTGACTTACTGTCCTGATGATCTGTCTGATGCGTGTTTTCAGCTCTCGCGAATGGGACAATGTGGACCGCTCCGTCAGGGGCCGACTACAGAACCGCAGTGAGGACGGAGAGTTCTGGTGAGCTCAGATGCTCAATTTCAATTCCATTCATCTTTATTTCTCTAGCGCATCTACAATGTAGATTGTGTCAAAGCAGCTGGACATAGAAGATTATAGTGAATTGAAACGGTGTCAGTCCAGTTTTCAGAGTTGAGGTTCAGTTTAGTTCAGTGTTGTTTCATTTTCACTGCTGTGAGTCCAAACACTGAAGAGCAAAACCATCTGTGTTAAAGTCTGTGTGAAAGAAAAACTTTCAATGTTCATTTTGCTCGTGCAAATTGTAGTTTTTTTTTTAGGTGAATTAATCTGTGCAGGTTTTGGCAATCTTTAATCAAAGTTGACCATTTACTTACATGTTTGGGGTAGCTTCACACAGTTAGATGCTTCTGCCACATTATTACCATTAGTTGGCCATGGGAAATAATGCTCCATATAAAAAAGCTCCGTCCTTATTCAGTGTTCAGTTTCAGATAGAAGTAGCCAGACGTAAAGAGGAGAATTATCAGTTTACAAAACTCCACAAAACAGCCCTATTGGAAACCACATGGCAATCCCATATCAACCAGACAGCAGCTACCAGTCATTACAGTAAAGTGCTGGCTGCAGTTCACCTAACAGCCACTGGTGTCGCTATAAACAAGAGTTTCTATATTCTACATGCTGGTCCTTTAGGGCAGAGGTTCTCAAAGTGGGGGTCGGGACCCCACGAGGGGTCGCGGGACAATAAAGGGGGGTCGCCTGGTGATTTTCAAAAATCAATTAATTTTTATTAAACCTTAAGACTTACTGTATTTTATCAATAACCTACTAAAGAGAAAAAATAGTCGTTTATAGTTACTATAAACTATATAGTTACCATAGTAGCTTATAGTTAATAGTTCTATTGGATTGCGACTTCTCTGGTAATTACATTATACTAAAGGCACAGCAATACTGTCAGATGCAGCAGATTTTATAACACCAGGTTAAACTTTCTAGCCCATTTACAGCACTGACATACATAAAAACAAAAACAAAGAATAGACTTGGGTCTATTGGTGTGTGTGCGTCATTGCATTCAAGGTTTCTGTATTCATAACCACCACCTCAGAAAATATTGGGGGTCACGAGTCACTGGCATTGTCATTTTGGGGGTCGCGGGCTGAAAAGTTTGGGAACCCCTGCTTTAGGGTGCTTTCTAACTTGGTTCATTTGCCTGGACCTTACCCAAGTTCGATTGTCTCCCCCTGCCACCTCCTCGGTTGGTTTGTGTTCACACTGTCTTTTTTCCTTCTGAACCCTGGTACGCTTGCGTCATCGAGCTGCTGTTTTGTTTACGGCCGTTGCTAGGGGACGGTCACGAAAGCAAGCGCCAAAGTGGGAAGACTTCCGCACATTGGGGTCATTCAGCTTTTACTAAAGCTTTTGGTTTCGGACATATAGAAAGCGACTCGCGTCCATCTGCCGCAAACATATTATAAACATTCAGAACATCATACAGCATCTGCAGAAGCTGTTTTTGGAGGAGACAAGCATCACTGTATTTGCCCTGGCTCAGTCCCCTGTGTGTCACCAAGGTACGAAACGTGACACACACACACAAAAACACGAACGAACGTTATGAAAATGATAGTTTGTTGTACAGTTGGCGGTTCACTTCCGTGATTTGGTACGATTGCATTCACATCAGAAGTGAACCGTACCAGAGTTTGCATGAATCGTACCCCAGACCACTTCTTTCAGGCGGACTCGGGTACGGTTCACGGGTGCGCACCCGAGTTCAGAAGACACGTTCACACTAGCTAAACGTACCGTACTATGACGTCAAACGAACCCGGGTGCGGACCAAAAGTGCTAGTGTGAAAGCACCCTTTAAAGACTGCCTGAACCGCAAGTTGAGACTTTTATTTCAGGATGTACTTCCAATAGAAATAGAATATTAAGTAGGAGGCGGGGCTTTCTTTAGCTCATCATGCTCACATAGCACACTTAAGAGCCATAGAGAGAAAGCAATGGAGCGCAGTGGTGGCTCGTGGAGCCCAGAAGTTAGCACTTACAGCCGATTTCCTGCTGAAGACGGCTTTTTTTGCACTTTTGAAAGCTACAAAGCTTCTAAAAATAAGTTTGTGCAAGTTTAAACATTATCTAACATTATTTAAATTAATTGCGAAGCAAGTTATTTAAGATTGAGTCTACATGAAATCACATGACGATCGAACATTTTGGACTTCTGATGTCGTAACCCTCTATAACTCTTAATAGTAAGATAATGTATTAACATACAGTTGCTATGGAAACCCTTAACAGGTTAATGTCAACAAAAGGACCCGCACTCCAAACACAGAATCAAATGGTCAGACTTTGATTGAAGATTACCAAAACAAACTCATTTTTTTTAGCTGATTAATTTGCACAGATTATTTGTTCACCTTAAGAATAACAATGTGAGCGAGCAAAATGAACGCTGTAAATTTTGATTTCAAACATACAGCAGTGTCTAACCGCACTTCATCACCTGTTGTGTGTCTCTCCATCAGGATGTCGTTCAGTGATTTTCTGCGCGAGTTCACCCGTTTGGAAATCTGTAACCTGACGGCGGACGCTCTCCAGGCCAGTCAGGTGAAGAAGTGGAGCACCGCCAACTATAACGGCGAGTGGAGGAGAGGAAGCACCGCCGGCGGCTGCAGGAACTATCCAGGTATCAGATTTTGTTTGTTGCCGAAGTTTTTACCACTGTTACAGTTATTTAAGATGGAAACGCCAGGGTTAACGCAACATTTAAAAATTATGACCCTTTTATGAATGGTGGTGGCAATTGAGCAGACAAACAACCAAATTATGCCTAAATAAGTGTTTATTTTACAAAGTGGATAAATGATAAACAAAGTATATACAAAATAAAGAAAACAAGAATAAATAAATGGTTGTAATAAAGGGGAGGAGGAACAAAAGTGGCGCCAAAGAAAAGAAAATAATATAACAAAACACATCTCTAACTAGAACCCACAATCTCTATACTATCTAATAAAAGAAAAAGAAAAGTCTTCAGCATTTTCACGCCCTATCTAAACTACACTTCTAAACATAAACGTAAACAAAACTTACAATTAGTGGCGCACACTTCTAAACTAGTGTGTATAATACATTGGTATCCTAGGTGTAGCAACATGTAGGTCACGTGACATCTACCCTGTTCCTCGAATCCCATTAATGTCGTATATCTGGTAGGGATGTAACGGTATTGTAAATACCGTCATACCGCAATATTAAATTTTTTCGATATTACCGAAGTCGCATGACTCGGTAAAACTATAGGTCTTCTGAGAAAATTTGCTCAGGTGAATGAAGCGAACGGGAGGTAGCTGAAACTACATTTCCCATCAGCCCAGGCGTGGCCATAATCCTTTGCGGTCTGTTGTTGCTACAGATCCAGTAATGCGGAAATGGAGTGTGCTGCTAGTAGCGGAGATGAAAAAAAAGATGGAAATGATCGAACCTAAAGCGGGTGTTGTCGCCGCGCGCGTACCGAATAGCAGTGTTGTCGCGCGCGTTCTGATCAGCTGTGTTGTCGCGCGCGTATTGTAAAGCGCCGAGGGGGGGTTGAGCGCGCATACTCAAGAGAGGTGTTGTCGCGCACCTACTGAAGGGCTGGACGGAGGGTGTGTCGCGTCGCGGGGGCACTTTTGATCGTTTTGGAAGGGCATTTTCTATCCAAAACTAAAAAGGGCATGTGCACTGCACAGGTTGAGCCCTATGTGTGCACGTACCTGCAAGTTGGGGAATACGACTAATAACAGTCATGGGGACTCCAGAACACAGCACACTGTTCAGATTGATGCAGACATGAGACCTCTATCTCACTCATGGTTTGTCCTCTCAAGTGGGGGGAAGACAATGCACAACGTTACCCACTGCTGTCAACATGGGCCAAGTCATATCTCTGTCCCAGAAACCTCAGTCCCAAATGAGAGGGTTTTTTTTTGTTGCAGGGGACATTGTAAATACCCAGAGATACCAGCTTTTACCAGATTATATTTATATGATAATTTTCCTTTAAACCCATCTCTATCTAAGTGAGTGAGTGATTAAATGTTGAATGTGATGAGTTTTCAACAATACTAAATTGAAACTTTATTTTTTTACATGGTTTAATATTTTTTTTGTTATTAAAATTGAAGTTCCTGTTTCAAAGCTTACAGATAGATGACTAATTTGTATGTCATTGACACTTTTGGCACTTTTTTGGAGTATTTTCAAAAGTTTTGTTTTTCCTGTAAATGATTCAATAAATACCGTACCGTGACATTCATACCGAGGTATTACCGTACCGTGAAATTCTGATACCGTTACATCCCTGATATCTGGTAATCAGAGAGAAAACACAATTAGAACACTTTTAAAGATCGATTTCAGCACTAATGATTATAACACACATAGCACAAGAAACTGTCACATAATCCAGCCATCCAGCAAAACACACAGTCAACCAACATAGCAAACACACAACAGTGAGCAAGCACAAAGCAAGCTAGCTTTCGACTGCACCGGCTTCCATTTAAAGTGGGGAAGTCTGCTTGTGATTGGACAATGATGATGTCATCGCCAATGGTAATGATGACTGGCATCTAGCTTAGCCAATAGGTAGATGAGCTGGGCGGACCTAAAGAAAATGATATGTAGAGAAGGAGGGAGAGAGAAAAAAATACAAACAAACACAGGCACAGATACTGAGCCGTAACAACCACGCTATGGACGCTCTTCACATTCACGAGTTTCACAGTAGCAGAAGTCATCATAGTTGGTTCAAAATCTTTTCTTCCCACAGCAACATTCTGGATCAACCCGCAGTTCAAGGTGGCCCTGAAACACCCGGATTCTCCCGGCCAATCAGAGTGCAGCTTCCTGGTGGCGCTGATGCAGAAGGACCGCAGGAAGAAGAGGAGAGAAGGGCAGGACATGGAGACTATCGGATTCGCCATTTATGAGGTCAGAGAGCAGATCATTTCTCATTTACTCATCTAAAAATATGTTAAAATGTGTTACTTTTAGTTCATTTGCTCATTTTTGGATTTTCCAATTTTTTTTCAGGTGCCAAGAGAGGTGAGGAGAGCTGAACATGGCTATTTAAAATCACGTCAACAGATAAACATTTCTACAGCTCTTCATACAATACAGATTGTGTTAACAAGGCTTTATAAAATGTGAAATGATTCAGATTTTGGAAAATAAGCAAGCAAGTGAGTGAGGAATAGTTGTCTGTAAATTGGGCTTGTTTCACTAATTGCAGCACATAACACAATACAACATCATAGAAAGCACCTAGCAACCACACAGAAAACCCTAAAAATATTTATAAAATGTACTATTAATCATTAAGAACAGCTGAATAACCACAGCTTATAAATAGCAATAGCCTACAAATGCCCTGTGAACAGTTCAGAACACCTTAGTAACGATGTATCATGTATATCCACATAGCTATCACACAAAACCCTAGCAACTAAATATACAAGTCTCCTAAACTACTAAAAATAGCTTACTATCCATAAAGCAACATACTAATATTGAACACCCAAGTGACACCCTAGATACCACTTAGCAACTACACAGAACACCATAGTAACAGTATATAAATATAAACACTACAACATTAACACACCACCCAAATAATGCTATAGAAACCACCTAGCAACCACACAGAACACCCTAGCAACAATGTATGAATGTTTTTAAACTCAAAACACTGCAACATTGTAGCACAGCTAAATAATGCCATAGAAACCCCACAGAACACCCTAGCAACAATGTATACATGTGTTTAAACTGTTCAAAACACTGCAACATTGTAGCACAACACACAAATAATGCCCTAGAAACCCCACAGAACACCCTAGCAACAATGTATAAATGTGTTTAAACTGTTCAAAACACTGCAACATTGTAGCACAACACCCAAGCAATGCCCTAGAAACCACACAGAGCACCCTAGCAACAATATCTCTTAAGCAATTTAAAACAACTTACTACCCATAAAGCAACATCCAAACACAGAACTCTCAAGTAACGCCCTAGAAACCACCCAGCAACACAGTAAGAACAAACTAATTAAATATAACATCTTAGCATTACCCTAGAAACCGTAAAACTAAAACATGTTCAAAATACTCTAGCAACCAGCTAGCATTGCCCTAGAAACAACCTAACAACCACACAGTACCCCAATAAGAGCCTATTGAAAGGTTCAGCAAAAACTAAGCAACATCTTAAAAAGGAACACTCTTTTTTTTCAACTCCCCAGAGTCAAACAGTTTTTGACTCTATTCGGGTGATTTCTGTAGCACTTTTAGCTTAGCTTAGCATAGGTCATTGAATCAGATTAGACCATTAGCATCTCACTCTAAAATGACCAAAGAGTTTGGATAATTAGAGAAAAAAAAACCATACACTTAGAGCAACAGAAAATGAAATGTACATATTTATGTAATGTAATGTGTGTACTTCTATAGCACATTTATGGTGTATGGCCATCAGGGCCGGAGCAAGCTGAACTGCCGCTCTAGGCAAAGGACGATCACGCTGTCCTAAACGTGAAAATGAAAACGAAAGTGACCAGTTATCAAAGGGGGGGTGGGGTGGGGTTGGGGGGGTTGAGGGAGGTGTCGCGGACGCCGCCCCCAGTCCGGATATAGGGTGCGGGTTGTGTCGTGGACGCCGCCCTCTCTATTCTGCCTCCCTAGGTCACCTCTATGGATGCGCCGGCCCTGATAGCCACATACCCAAAGCGCTTCACAATCATGAGGGGGGTCTCTCCACTCCCCCACCAGTGTGCAGCATCCACTTGGATGATGCGACAGCAGCCACAGGACAACGGTGCCAGCTATAGGTGGATGAGGATGATTGGTAGGCCATGATGGATAAGGACCGATGGAGGGAATTTGGCCAGGACACCAGCGTTACACCCCTGCTCTTTACGAGAAGTGCCATGGGATTTTTAAAATCAGGACCTCGGTTTAACGTCTCATCTGAAAGATGGCGCTCACTGATAGTATAGCGTCCCCTTCACTACATTGGGGCATTAGGACTCACACAGATTGCTGGTTGAGCACCCCCTGCTGGCCTCTCTAACACCACTTACAACAGCAACCTAGCTTTCATATATGGTCTCCCATACTACCATACTGACCAGGCTCAGCCCTGCTTAGCTTCAGTGAGTAGCCAGTCTTGGGCTGCAGGGTGATATGGCTGGGCTAATTTTCTCACTATTTTTTTTAGGTCCAATGTAATATCATTGTGCCAGCTGCAGTTATTGTACAGCAACAAAATATCTTGATAATTACGCCAGAGTATAGTATGTCAGCCTGAAAAACAGCGACTTTTCAGTTTTCTATTGGTCTTAGTACGCGTTGTAACTATAGAAGAATCAACATTTAAATAGTAAAATGATCAATTATCAAAACTCCTTACATTCTTGAATGAGATGCTAATGGTCTAATCTGATTCCATGATCTGTGCTAAGCTAGGCTAATAGTGACCAAATGGGTTTAAAAATGGTAAAACTTACCATAACATAACCCTCCCCCCAAGAAAAAAAAAGTGAAGCGTTTCATTAAAAGGACACACACTTCACCCTATACTCTACGTTTTCCTCTTTCTTTCAGTTTCTGGGTCAGTCTGGTGTTCATCTGAAGCGGGATTTCTTCCTCACACACGCATCCAGCGCTCGATCGGAGCTCTTCATTAACCTGCGGGAGGTGAGCTCCCGTTTCCGGCTGCCCGCGGGCGAGTACATCATCGTCCCGTCCACCTTCGAGCCAAACAAAGAGGCCGATTTCGTGCTCAGAGTTTTCTCAGAGAAGCCCGCCAACTCAGAGTAAGTCTGGGGTCACGAGGCTTAGGTCAGAGTAATTCGCCCTCTTGTGAATTGTTTTTTTCCTTCAGATGTTTCCCAAATGATGTTTAACAGTTTTAGGAAATTTTCTCAGTATTTTCCTCTGGAGAAAGTTTTTTTTTTATTATTTTGGCTAGATTTAAAGCAGTTTTTAATTTTTTAAAAACCATTTAAGGTCAACATTATTAGCCTTCTTAAGCAATGTTTGTTTCAATTGTCTACACAACAAACCACTGTTATACAATGACTTGCCTAATTTCACTAGCATTACCCTAATTAACCTAGTTAAGCCTTTATATGTCACTTTAAGCTGAATACTAGTATCTTGAAGAATATCTTATCAAATATTATGTGATGTCATCATACAAAGATAAAATAAATCAGTTATTAGAGATGAGTTCTTAAAACTATCATGTTTAGAAATGTGTCTCTCCGTTAAACAACAATTGGGGAAAGTAATATACAGGGGTTAATAATTCTGACTTCAACTGTATATTGTTGGATCCTTTGCTTTCATTCTGTATTGTTCTCTCAAAAGAAGATTTACTTCTGATTAGGGCTGGGTAAATAAACAAAAGGCTATTTTCTTGTGCATTATACAGTATATAGCCATAATTAGAATTAATGCTGCTGCCAATTCTGATTGGCAATGCTGAAAAAGTAAACATTGATAAAGTGTATATATATATATATATATATATATATATATATATATATATATATATATATATATATATATATATATATATATATATATATATATATGAGGCGTGCACGCTAAGGCAATGCACGCCTCCTACCAGTGCTGATATACAGCCATTTCGCACTGCTGCTCGTGTGATATTGCTCATATATAGTCAAAATTATTAATTCCCCCTGGATTAAATTATTTTCTCCCCTAATTTCTGTTGAACAGGGAGCAGATTTTCAGCACATTTCTAAACATAATAGTTTTAGTAATTCATCTCTAATAACTGATTTATTTAATATTTGTCATGATGACAGTAAATAATATTTGACTAGATATTTTTCAAGACACTTCTATACAGCTTAAAGTGACATTTAAAGGCTTAACTAGGTTAATTAGGCAGGTTAGAGTAATTAGGCAAGTTATTGTGTAACGATGGCTTGTTCTGTAGACTAGTAAATATTTAAAAACTGCTTTTACTCTAGCCGAAATAAAAGAAATAAGACTTTCTCCAGAAGAAAAAAATATTACAGAAAATACTGTGAAAATTACCTTTCCTACACATCATTTAGGAAATATAAATAAAATAAATAAATAAATCAAAGCGGAGCTAATAATTCTGACTAAAACTGTATGTATATGAATGTAACTGTCTTTATGCCTTTCAGAGAAATGGATGACAAAGTCATGGCTGAAATTCCTGAGGAGGTGAGAAGATATTTTTATATTTAAAGAGACAGTAAATAGTATTTATTTATATTATATAAATAGTATAATATTTATTCTAGCTGAAATAAAACAAATCAGACTTTCTCCAGAAGAAAAAATATTATCGGAAATACTGTGAAAATTTCCTGAATCTGTTAAACAACATTTGGGAAATATATTTTTAACTGTACATACATTATTTCTATATTTTTAATTATTTGCTAATATATAGGACAGCAATTTTACTATATTGTGACAGTCTCAGTTAAAAGTTTGCTGTTAGACATAATACACTACTGTATTTACAATACTGATAAATTGTGGACTTTTGCTGCTGTATAAATATAAATTACTAATTATATATAAAAATATTCAAAAATAAACATGAATATATTAAAGAATTGAATGAGTCACACTTTACAATAATATCCCATTGGTTGATGCTAGCTAATGTATTTACTAGCATCAACTAATTACGACCACAAAGCATTTATTAATCATAGTTTAACATTTACCAATGCATTAATAAAATCACAGTTAACATTAGTTAATGCACTATAAGTTAACAAGAACTAACAAGGAATTGCTGTACTTTGGTGAATAAACACTAATGAATGTATTAATCATCGTTTATTCAAGTTAGTGAATGAATGAACTCATAATGCAATATTTACGTTTAATAGAGATCCATAATAAATGTGATACTGTCCCTCTTTCTGTCTAGCAACGTCTTGATGAGAGTCAGATTGACGCTGGTTTTAAGAGTCTGTTCAGACAGCTGGCTGGAGCGGTGAGAGAAACACCTCTTGAATACAGATACTGAATACTATGATGCTTTTATATGTAAAGCACTTGTGCGTAAATGTGTTTTCTAGGACATGGAGATCAGTGTGACGGAGCTACAGACGATCCTGAACAGAATCATCGCCAAACGTGAGATATAAACACGAGACCTTTTGATTTTAAAGGGTAACACTTTAGCTTGAGCCACAATTCATGCTATTATCTACTGATTTTATTACCTGCCCACTATTTAGATTTTGACTGTTTATTAGTAAATATAAAAGTAAGATTTTATTCAACATCCCTAATACTAATTTAAACATGCATATGGACATTTTAACATACATATGGGACACACTAATTCTGTTTGAATACTTATTAGGATGGGTAGTGTGCGAATTAGGGTTCAGCAATAGACTTTAAAAACACATGCAGATGTTTTGTTTGTTGTTTCTAGAGTAACTGAGGCACAAGTTATAAAGGGTCCACCCCCTTCTGTAAAGGGGCGGGAAGCAGCAGCTCATTTGCATCTAAAGGGACACAGAAATAGAAAATAGTGTTGTTTCTATCGTTACGGAGGCACAAGCTATACTGCATCCACCAGCTAATTTGCATTTAAGGAGATGCACATGAAAACACATGAAAACAGCCATTTCTAGAGCAACCGAGGCACAAGCTGTAAATGCTCCACGAGCTCATTTGCATTTAAAGAAGCACAAATGAAAAAGGTGTCGTTCTAGAGCAGTGGTTCTCAAAGTGGGGGTCGGGACCCCCCGAGGGGTCGCGGGGCAATGAAGGGAGGGGGTCGCCTGGTGATTTCCAAAAATCTATTTATATTTATTAAACCATAAGAATTAACATATTTTATCCATAACTATACTGAAAATAAAATGAGTCGTTTATAGTTACTATATAGTTACTATAGTAGCTTATAGTTACTAGTTCTATTGGATTGCGACCCCTGGGGTAATTACATTATATTAAAGACAGCAATAGCGTCAGATGCATTTTGATTTTATAACACCAGGTTATACTTTCTGGCACATTTAAAGCACTGACACGCGTTAGAAAAATTTAATTGGTGTGTCTGCGTCATCGCATGCACGGTTTCTGTATTTATAACCACCTCAGAGGATATTGGGGGTCGCGAGTCACTGGCATTGTTATTTTGGGGGTCGCGGGCTGAAAAGTTTGGGAACCCCTGTTCTAGAGTAACCGAGGCACAAGCTGTAAGGACTCCACCTCCTCATTTGCATTTAAAGAGACACACATGAAAACAGTTTTGTTTCTAGAATCACAGAGGCACAAGCTATAAAGGCTCCTCCCGCTTATTTGCATTTAAAGAAACACACATGAACAGTTTTGTTTCTAGAGTCACTGATGCACAAACTAAAGTCTCCACCTCCTCATTTGCATTTAAAGAGACACACATGAAACCAATTTTGTTTCTAGAGTCACTGAGGTACAAGCTGTCAAGGCTCCTCCTGCTCATTTGCATTTAAAGAGAGCCACATGAAAACGGGATTGTTTGTAAGTGTAACCAAAGCATACACTGTAACAGCTCCACTAGCTCGTTTGCATTTAAAGAGACACGCATGAAAACTGTTTTGTTTCTAAAATCACAGAGGCACAAGCTGTAAAGGCTCCTCCCGCTCATTTGCATTTAAAGAGACACACATGAAAACTGTTTTGTTTCTAGAGTCACTGAGGTACAAGCTGTAAAGAATCCTCCCGCTCATTTGCATTTAAAGAGACGCACATGAATTCTGTTTTGTTTCTAGAGTAACTGATGCACAAACTGTAAAGTCTCCACCTCCTCATTTGCATTTAAAGAGACACACATGAAAACTGTTTTGTTTCTAGAGTCACCGAGGCACAAGCTGTAAAGGCTCCTCCCGCTCATTTGCATTTAAAGAGAGCCACATGAAAACTGTTTTGTTTCTAAAGTCACCGAGGTACAAGCTGTAAAGGCTCCTCCCACTCATTTGCATTTAAAGACACCCATGAAAACTGTTTTGTTTCTAGAGTCACTGAGGTACAAGCTGTAAAGAATCCTCCCGCTCATTTGCATTTAAAGAGACGCACATGAATTCTGTTTTGTTTCTAGAGTAACTGATGCACAAACTGTAAAGTCTCCACCTCCTCATTTGCATTTAAAGAGACACACATGAAAACAGTTTTGTTTCTAGAGTCACCGAGGCACAAGCTGTAAAGGCTCCTCCCGCTCATTTGCATTTAAAGAGAGCCACATGAAAACGGCATTGTTTGCAAGTGTAACCAAAGCATACGCTGTAAAAGCTCCACTAGCTCGTTTGCATTTAAAGAGACACACAAGGAAACAGCGTTGTTTCTAGGATAACCAAAAGCATACGCTGTGAAGGCTTTACCTGCTCGTTTGCATTAAAAGAGACACACATGAAAATTGTTTTGTTTCTAGAGTCACCGAGGCACAAGCTGTAAAGGCTCCTCCCACTCATTTGCATTTAAAGAGACACATGAAAACAGTATTTTTGTTTCCACTCAATAAAATGACCTTTACAGCATGGTAATTGATGATCCATGACCTGTTTCCTGCGGAAACTTCAGACACATTACAGGAACACCCGAGAATATTATCACACCTAGTAAAAAGAGCGTATTTCAAGCAAAGTAAGTGAATAATGAACCTGTTTTGTGTTTATATTCGCAGATAAAGATTTAAAGACAGACGGCTTTGGTAAGGAGTCGTGTCGGAGTATGATCAACCTCATGGACGTATCCTTTACTTTAATAACAAAACACTTAAAGTATTAAATGCAGATGCCAATACTATTATGATTGATGGATGGATGGATGGATGGATATTGAGTGTCTTCAGTCATTGTATACGTGTTGCCAATGTTGTTTTGTGATGTAAAGTGATGTAAAATGCACTTCTAACATCAATCTCAGTCTCTTTACTGTATTTCTGCTGGATTTATTATTATAATCCTTGATGTATCTATTTAGACGGATGGCAGTGGGAAACTCGGACTCGTAGAGTTTCATGTGTTGTGGGAGAAGATTAAACGCTACCTGGTGAGGGGATATTTACATGCATGTTTATACAGAGATAATGCGTAGCCTTTATGATGGGTTAGTAAACACATTGACATTTATTAAAAACATGACTTATTTTGATGTACGTTTTCTTGTGTTGTGACCAGCCGTCCTGAAATGTTGGTATTTGTGTGCATTTACATATTAAAAGTGCAGCAGATGAAAAACACTTATGTTTTAACTGTTATGAATGAGAAATCTGTATTGCATTTAACCAATTTTTATTAAGCACAATTTTTAAATTAGTTTACATTTCATTTATTTTATTTGACATGAAATTAAATATGAGCCATATGAAAAAAAATATATAATAATAGTATTTTAATATTGGTGATAATTTGAAAAATTTCAAGCATTTATAAGATCGTATCTGAGAAATACGAGTTTTAACCCCTTTAGAAAAACAGTTCAAATTGATGAAATGTGCATTTATTTTTAATAATCAACACCAAGAAAACATATTATTTATTATTTTTTGGTGACTTTAAAAATGATCGGGATGAATATTCATTGTGTTTCCATAAATACAATCCATTAGAAGCTGGAAACTTTTAAGGATAGCCCAAATGTACTACAGAGGCAGATCATAAACAATAATGAAAAATTAAAAAATTAACCAAATAATTCAATAACAAGTAAATAAATAAAATTTGAAGAGAAATAAAAAAAATAATAAAAATAGATGGATGGGAAAAAATAATACTAAAAATTGTAAAATATTATAATAGTACTAATAATTAAAATAATTACTATTATTAAATTATAAATTAGTATTATTAAATAATACCAATATTAATATTATTAGTGAACTGTTGTTCCAATGGTGCTAACATCGCTAATTCTCAGATCTGATCTTTTAAATACCCTTTTCTTTAAATTATCACCAATATTAAAATAATAATAATAATAATAATAATAATAATAATAATAGTATTACAATATTATTTTTCTTTCCATATTTTTACATTCTTTTCATGTTTAATTTCATGTAAATTAGTATATGTAATGCTAGTAATCATTTGAATAGTTATTAGTATTATTATATAATTTTTGTATTTAAATAATGCTAATATTAGTAACTAAATATAGTAACAATGTTGAACAGCAGCATCCTATGGAAACACACACACACACACACACACACACACACACACACTCTGGACATATTTACTTGTATATCCCCTACAGTACAATCCTAAAAATGAAGACTGAAATGTTTTAAACTCAGAGGTTTAGTTTACTTGTGTAACTTCCAGATTTCCCTTTTCTCTTTCCGCTCGTGTGTTTCCAGCAAATCTTCCGCGATCACGATGTGGATAAATCAGGCACTATGAGCTCGTATGAGATGAGGAAAGCTCTGGAAACTGCAGGTACAGCGACACACACTGACATCTGCTGCATCGTGTGTGAGTGTGTGTGTGTGTGTGTGTGTGTGTGTGTGTTAGAGATGCGCAGATGGGTTATTATTTCATCCGCAACCGCATCACAAAACTCATCATCCATCCGCCATCCATCCGCACTAACATTTTTGACCAAATTTTAAAACCGCACCCGCCCTTCATCTGCTGACTGAGCTCTTTATTTGAATGGCTTATTCCTTTTATTATTAAATGAATGTTTCTTTATTGATTATTAGAAAATAGAGAATGACTTTAATGACATGCAGTTAATCCAAACGTGCAAGTCAAATCCAGCATTAATTGACGCTTTGAAGTGACGCTAAACAATACGAGGACGTGTCTTTTCACTTGATTCGATTCCTCGGTCCTTGAGTTTTTTTTTCGTCTTTCCCTCGCATCATATAGGGGTGGAAAGACGAGGAAAGAAAGCAAGGAAAGGAAACGAGGATACACAAATAAGAAATGAGAAGCACCCTATAAAGCTCTCAGAATATCAGCAGTGAACTCCGTCTCCAATTGGCGCACAGGGACAAAAATAAATAAATAGCCTAAATTAAACGCACTGTACTGTACAATTTTTTATTATTATTATTGTAGCCTAGAAAACGCATTGACTCATCATTTCAACATTCAGACGAGAGCGCCTGGCCTCTAATGCGCCCTGCTGCACTGAAGGAGCGCTCGCTCGCAGCACTTGTTGCTGGAATGCATAGAATTCTCTTGACAAGGTGCTGTAGACGTGGGAATGACTGCCTTGTTTCTCCCAAAAGGAAAGTAGATTTTCCTCTGCTGATCCGTCTATATGGAAGTTTGTAGATGAAGACTTCTGTACTTCATCCAGAATTAGTGTATCCGATTCCTCCTCTCATTCTGTGGAGTCAGTCCTAGGCTTTTTCGTTGGTGCGCCAGCTATGTGTACAAAAACAGTACAACCGCCCACCACCCGCCCGAATTTAATTAAAATATTATTTTTCGTCACGTCATCCGCCCGGTTTATCCGCGGATTCCGCGGCTGTAACCGCCATCCGCGCATCTCTAGTGTGTGTGTGTGAGTGTGGTCTCTTCATCCTGACTCTGTCTCTCTCTTTCTGCAGGATTTAAGCTGAACAATCATTTATTCCAGCTGATCATCCTGCGCTACACTGAGGAGGATCTTTCCGTGGATTTTGACAACTTTGTGTCCTGTTTAGTGCGACTGGAGACCATGTTCAGTCAGTTTTGAGTCTTAAATACTATCATTTTTCATTTATGCTGTGTAATGCTATTTACAGATTGCATGTTGTCAGTAATTATTTTTAAAAATGGCTGAAAATACAGCTTGATTGACAGGAATAAATTATATTTTCAGTTATATTTAAATAGAGAGCTGTTATTTGTAATTGTAATAATATGTTACCATTATATTATATTAATATATAATTATTATCCCTGCAATATATAATTATATTGTCCCTGCAAAAACCTGGAGGGACTTTATATTATTTGATCAAATAAATGCAGCTTTGAGCAGAACAAGGACGTTTGAGAATAAATGTTGTTTATTAATATTTATAAATATCTATTAATTATATTAATATTATAAATATTTATTATATTTATAAGATCTGAGCTCAGTCAGAGTGTCCTGATATTTCTGTCTGTGTTTCACAGAGACGTTCAAGAGTCTGGACACAGACGCTGATGGAGTCATTTCACTCACATTCTTCCAGGTAAAATCACAACATACTGCTGTTTTACTTCACTTCTCACTTGAACATCTCTGTAGTCGCACATACGTGCAGGAGTGTGACTGTTTTAGATGAATTAAACCATTTAAATCAGGAACAATTACTATATAATAGTGTTAAGTAACAATTAAAATGTGATTAATTAGCATACATGCTAATTATTAAAAATATATAGTTCTGGTATATGAATAAAAGTGCAATAACACTGTAAACAGAGTTAGGTAATATATTAGTTTCAGCCTGTAGTTAAAAGTATCTTGGAAATCTTGGCTTAAACATTGATGTAATGTTAAAATCGAAACTATGAGGTATTTGCCACCTGCGGGGTATTTAGTGATAATTAAGTGGTAATTAATTAAGGATAATTAATTTTTCCTTTCAGAACCAGAAGCTGTAATAGCCCCGCCTTTTTCTGGAAATTGGATGGGGAAAAGCAGCACATTTGCATAGTAAAGTGCACAAAGCAAATTTTGCTTTTGGTGTAACCGTAGAGCATAGAACCACCAAGAGGCGACACTCTAGTGCGATTTGGGAAACAGCCACTAGATGGCGATAATGTCACGCGGCTGCCATTTTGGACTAAATTCTACTAGAACAACAGCATATTATAACTCTGTAAAATAAACTCTTTAAAGTGCTGATGATTGTGATAGTAAGTGTTGTATTGTCGTCTTTCAGGTTGTATCTCAGCTTTAATATTGCTCCAATATTTTTAATAAATAAAAATAAATCAAAGCAGCTGCTTGCCATCGCGACAGCAATAAGATCCATTGGACAGCCTATCGCTTTCACTCCACAATGGCAGAATCACGAGGCTACTGCTGGGCGCTGCTGTTGCAATGGAACGTTCTATTGAGTGTCGCCTCGGTCATTCTAAGCTCTTTGGTGTTACTGAGGCACAAGCCATAAAAGTCCCGCCCTCTTCTGAAACAGGGTGTGTGGAAAATCGACTAATTTGCATTTAAATGTGCACTAAGCAAATTTTGCTTATGGAATAACCTGTGCACAAGTTGTAAAAGTCTCGCCCTTTTCTAGAAAGGGGGTGGGGAAAATAAACTAATTTGCATTAATGTGTACTAAGCAAATTTTGCTCATGAAATAACCAAGGCACAATCTGTAGAAGCCCCGCCCTTTCTAGAAGAAGGGGGTAGGGAAAATAAACTTATTTTTATTTAAAGGTGACATTAAAAACAAATTATGCTTTTGGTGTAAACGAGGCACAAGCTGTAAAAGCCCCACCCTTTGCTAGAAAGGGGGAGGGAAAAATAAACTAAATTGCATTTAAAGGTGCACAAAAAAAATTGATTTTGGTGTAACCGAGGCACAAGCTGTAAAGGCCTGCCCTTTGTTAAAATAGATGTGGGAAAAACAACCTAATTTGCATTTAAAGGTGCACTAAACAAATTTAGCTTTTGGTGTAACCGAGGCACTAGCTGTAAAGGCCCACAATTTTCTAGAAAGGGGGTGGGGAAACTAAACAAATTTGCATTTAAAGATGCGCTAAACACATTTGATCGCAAAGTAACCAAAGCACAATCTGTAAAAGCCCCGCCCTTTGGTAGAAAGAGGGTGGGGAAAATAAACAAATTTGCATTTAAAGATGCACTAAATAATTTTAGCTTTTGGTGTAACCGTGGCACAAGTTGTAAAAGCCCCGTCCTTTTCTAGAAAGAGGGTGGGGAAAATAAACAAATTTCCATTTAAAGGTGCACTAAACTAATTTAGCTTTTGGTGTAAAAAGTGCTGCCCTTTTCTAGAAAGGGGGTGGGGAAAAATAAACTAACTTACATTTAAAGGTGCAGTAAGCAAATTTTGCTCATGGAGTGACCAATGCACAAGCTGTAAAAGCCAAATTAGTTTATTTAGCCTACCCCCTTTTTCTAGCAAAGTGCGACCTTTGCTAGAAAAAGGGGGTGGGCAAAATAAACTAATTTGCATTTAAAAGGTGTTTTGATTTTAGTGTAACCAAGGGACAAGATGTAAAAGCCCCGCCCTTTTCTATAAAGGTGGGCAGGATTATGGTGAACTAAACAAATTGTCAAGTGTTGTTAATATTTGAAAGCACAAACACAAACGATTGAACACACTCATAACCCCAAATGACTCCGCCCTCTTTTTTAGTATCCTTGTATAGTTACAAGACACGCCCCTTACAACTGATTGGCTGCAAGTGTATTTCTGTACTTTACTGTTTTTCAAAGATTAGCAACTTTTAATGACACAGTTACAGCATTTAATAACCAGAAAAATCTGTGAGCTATTTGTAACGGAAACTTGATGGATATTGGCAGGACACATAGGAATTATGTTGTATTTTGTAAATAAAGAGATTGTAATATTTAAAACTGGATTCTTCTAGTTGTTATATCATCGGTGTCAATGAGCCTCAAGTCATGCAAAAGAGTTTAAACCATCAAACATATGATGATGAGGTTTTATGATGTTCAACCTAATATGATGTCTCTCTCTCTCTCTCTCTCTCTCTCTCTCTCTTTGTGACAGTGGATCACCCTGACCATGTTTGCCTGAAATGCCGTTTGTCTGCTCTGACCTTCGTTGTGCCTTCATCATTACACTTCTCCGAGAGAAACTGCCTTATTAATAAAGCCCTGTTTACAGCGTCAGTAATCACAGCACGATTACACAAAAATATGGTGCCAAATGTGAGGAAAGCCAAGAAGAAACACATCGAGCTGTTCATTTACAGTGAGTTTAAAGTCACTTCTCAATCAAGCTGCATGTATTTCCATTGGACCGCCAGATGAGACACGTTTACACTCACTCAGCCAAGAGGTATCAGTTTTTAATCAATATTTTATGATGCATATCTTGTTTTAGTGAATGTCATATCTGAATGTGTCTGCTTTATTAATGCACAGATGATGATGATGATGATGATGATGCTGTAGATTGAAGCCAGCTTTTAATGTTTAATCAGGAAAAACTGTTCAATGTGCTGAAAAACCAAAGGATGTTTTATACAAGCCGACTGTTTTATTCACGTCATGCACATTCCTTCAGTACCGTTTATATTCCAGAACGTTCATATTTGGGGACAGATCATGTTTGGTTTCTTTCATTATTTCACCACCAGACTGAACCGCACTTATCTTAAAGGAAACGTATATGAATAGGTGGTGGAGAGGATTTTAACGTCTTTATTTGTGCCAAGCAGCAGATTTTACATGATGTAGTTTTTTTTGTTCAACTTTTATTATTTGGCTTTTCAATAAACTTTCTTTTAAAGAAACTAATGCAATCTGTGTTCAACTCTAGATTTAACTGTAGGTTCTGTAGGGATGGTTTACAGTTTAACCCAAAGAATGACCAGTCTGGTAGATGAAGAAGAGCCGGAGTCAGAGATTTAAAAAAAATAAATTAAGTTTACTGAAGATAGTTTACAGTTTCATCCGCAGAAGCCAGCTTCAACACTCTCAATGAGTTCCTAGGCCGCTCTGCTTACAATCACCAATCAATAACAATTATACTCTCACATAACGTCATTAACTGTGTCATACATACAGGTGCTCTAACCTGATTGGTTAAAACACAGATAGACTAGGAACATTTCCACGTGAGGTTCGTGCGTACAATTCTGAACAATATCTAAACATAAACGTCAGACACCCTTTAGACTGATTAGAGCTGACTCCAGACCTGTGAAACGGATCAACAATCAAATAGAACACACACACTTTAAGTATAATCTGTTTCTTATCCAAGGCTGAGTGTACCGTCAGCCGTCTTTATCAAAACTGGTATAATCTACATTCAGGCAGTAATATTCTTACTACACAAAGTCTATCTTGAATAAAAAGTTGAATCACTTTAAAAGATTTACCCATAAAAATAGCAAAATCACTTTAGACATTTTAGACAGTATTAACTCCTAGAAATAACAATAGAAACAGTTGCTTCCAGTCCTCAGTTCCACTCAAGATCTCCGTGACCTCTGACCTAGTTTGCTGGCTCCTGAAAATAGGTATAAAGAGACAGGCAAATGCACTGAACATTCTTATATTAAGCAATGTGTTAACTTATTCATTAATTAAAATCAATTCACAGTTAAATACTAAGAAACAGGATGATGAAAAGGATAAACGTTGGTCCATGATGAGATGGACTGGAAAGCAGAAATCCGAATCCTTCAGTTCACACAAAGCGGAGAGAGCATCAAAAGTCGCTCTGGCCACAGCGCTGTCCGTCTTCAGCTCCAGCTGTGAGAGCGTCAAAATTTGCTATGTTGATGTCGTATTTAAAGGAGCCGTTGCAGCATATCAGTTACATTCCTGCATAAAAACATACTTTCTAATGTGAAAATGTTGCACACTTCTTATCAAACTCCTTTAACAATGGAAGATCGAGTTGCATGTGGTGTGGGTTTGCTTGACTTAATTACCCAGTGTGTCCTTATGTCTGAAATATCCTGAAGCGGCGATAATGCTTTGTAATGGCGCATGACATTCCCGCTAAAAATATAACTTTTAGCATTAGCGCACATCAGTAACTCACCAGCAACTTTTTAAAATTGTTCCTGTAAGAAAACATTGCAAATAATTGGAAAACCGGCGACCGCAATAATCAAACCCTTGGGAACATGAGGTCAGAACCAGAAAGTTCACAGGTCTGTGTTCTCAGGACTCCTCTCAAGCGGTGGACTTCATCATTCTGATTGCTTGCCGCCGAACCGCCTCATATCTCATTACCATAAAGTTGACTTGATTTCAACTATCTTCAACGCCAGTGTTGCCAGATTGGGCGGTTTTAAATTTGTTTTTGCGGGTAAAAAAATGACAGGCGGGTAGTGTAAATTTGGGCAGTTTTGCAACGGCGTGCCTACAAGCCCCGGTCTTCACTCATAAACCTGTTATGATCTCCCAAAGAGATGCCATAGCCCTGTTCTTCACAAACAAACGCTTACAACAGTTGTGATCTCCCAACGAGACGCCACCCACTTTTATTATTTAGATTTTTAAGCAGGTTTTAGATCTGGAATCAGTCATCTACATTTGGCAACACTGCTGGACGCCCACACCGGCGAAGACATGCCGCACTGCTTCCTGCCATCTGCTCTCATTGAAAATGAATGACTTCCGGCTACTTTGACACTCTCGCCGCTTTTGGTGTGAACGTTCAGTAACAGTGCTTTGACTTCTGTTCATTCATTCATTCATTTTCTTTTCGGCTTAGTCCCTTTTTATTAATGCAGGGTCGCCACTGCGGAATGAACCGCCAACTTATCCAGCAGGTTTTTTTACGCAGAGGATGCCCTTCCAGCCGCAACCCATCTCTGGGAAACATCCATACACACTCATACACTATTAAGCCTACCCAATTCACCTGTACCGTATGCCTTTGGACTGTGGGGGAAACCGGAGCACCCGGAGGAAACCCATGCAAACACAGGAAGAACATGCAAACTCCACACAGAAACACCAACTGAGCCAGCCGAGGCTCGAAACAGCGACCTTCTTGCTTTGAGGAAACAACACTACCTACTACGCCTCTGTGTAGCTGAAACAAGACCATTCTCAAGGCTTTATTGGGGACAACTCAATTGTTTTATGTTCAATCTATTTTAATTGCTAAGTTAACTTTCACCGGAAGTTGATTAGTGCCTGAAAAACACAAGGTACATTCAAAGCTAACAGTAAAAGTGCATTAAAAATGGAATATTAATATTGAATATATTGAATAAATATTGAAGGTCACATTTATTAGCAATGTAGAAGAGTAAATGGGCACAGCTAGAGTTTTAAAGCTGACGATAATCTTCTGGTGAAAGCTTAATGTTGGTATTTTCAATTTCACAAGGTTGTTTTTACAGCATCGATGTTGTAATGCAGTGGTGTCCAAACTCTGTCTTGGAGGGCCGGTGTCCTGCATAGTTTAGCTCCAACTTCCTTCAACACACCTTCCTGGAAGTTTCTAGTACACAGAAAGAGCTTGATTAGCTGGTTCAGGTGTGTTTAATTGGGGTTGGAACTAAAATATCCAGGACACCGGGCCTCCAGGACCGAGTTTGGACACCCCTGTTGTAATGCAATTACAATACATTCAGTTAAATGGACTCCAGCATTCATTTAGTTGTTCAAGCACAAAACAAAATGAAAGACCGCTGCAACCAATAGCATCGTCATTAGCAACAGGCTAGCGCAGAAATTCCATTGCAAATACTGGGGTAAAATAAACTGTCATATTTTAAAGACATGGCGGGGGGAAATGGAGTTTAATGCTGTGCTTCTTGTACGATATCTGAGACGCACTTCATATCGTATATCTATCAGTCTGTGAAGATCACAATGTTGTAATGAAAAGACCGGAAGCCCTGGCTGAAAATTAAAAGTCTGTGTGCATTAACAACTTCAACTGGAAGTTGATTGGTGCCTTAAAAACACGAGGCTACCAAGCTACAAAAGTGCAAAAAGGTATATATTTTTTTGTGGAATGAATATTAAAGGCTACATATTTATGAAGAAGATGAAGAGTAAATCAGCAATGGAAGCATCAGGCCTATTTCACAAAATAAAGATCGAGACCGGAAGTACGGAAAACTTTTCGCGCCTTTTATTAATTCATTGTCATAATGGAGTGTGAACTCGTTTTTCCCTCAGTCATTAATAAAATGACCTACTTTACAAATCGCAGATGTCCATTTTGTTGACCGTTTCCATCGAAACGTGAGACGATCATTGAACGGGTTATCAAATCTTTTTTGAGCAATTCATTTTTGATTATCAAGGTATGTATTAAAATAAGCTGGCATATGGCGAATTTAAAGCTGGTTGTTAATTTTTGTGTGTTTGGGCACTTCAGTCTCAACCAGAGCTTTATATGAAAGTGGTAATTAGAGGAAGGTGCAGGTCTCTAAAGCGTGAGGAACCACATCAGCACAAATTAAAGTAAATTCAAGCAAATGCATTAGCAAATTCAGCAAACACATGTTTATAATGCACCTGATGTGTAATTGAGTCCCAAAAGCGCAAAGGGGCTTTTATTTTGAAATGCACGGGTGTAGCAGAAGAGTTCCCCGTTTGTTTTGTAGTCAAGTCTAGAAGGGATACAGCTGCGGATACTCGCATTTTGTATTAAACTCATCAGCAATAATTAATATTTATACATTACCATGATGGTTTGGATTGGAGTTGGATACGTTAATAAAAAAAAACAATTAATGTGTAATTTAAAAAATTTGAATAATAGTCGCGTATAATTATTTAAATTGTTGTGATGTTTGGTTTAGGGTGGAGTAGATGTTTATAAAATACAATTAATGGGTAATTTAATAAATAATATAGTTAATACTAAGTATAATTACTGTTTTAACATCACTGTAAAGGTTGGATTTAGAAGTAGACGTTAATAAAATACAGTTAGTTTATAATTTGATAAACAATATGAATAAAACTCGGTGTGATTACAGTTTTTACATAATGGCGAATGTTAGGTTTAGGCCAACTAGACGTTAATAAAATACTTTCAATGCGCAATTTAATAAATAACACTAATAATTTTCCTGAACTTCCGGCCGGGGCTGTATCCCTTCTAGCAACGTTCTCCGGTTTGTTTTGAGCGCATTTCTCTTCAGCTTTTCAGCATTTCGGATGTCGTGAGTAAATAAATAAAGATGAATTCCCTGGCGCAGGAGATCGCGGGTTTCTCTACGTCTCGGCTGAGGAAGCAGAGCACCAGAGTGACCACAGCGAGCGGTCAGGTCCTCCTGGAGACCCGCAGCGGCGCTGATTACCACAGCACGCCGGACACGGAGCGCCAGGGCGCGGATACCTGCGGCTTCGTGCAGGACTTCAGTCTGGATCTGCAAGTGGGAATCATCACACCCTTCCTGCTGCTCTGTGCGGGTTTACTATTAACACATATTTATTCTCTATTTATTGTGAAAGTCTGACAACTGAACTGATAAACTGCTGTATTTATTGTGAAAATATGACAAAACCTCCACTGTAACGTGATTATAATCGTGTATTATGATGTCATTCATTCAATTAATATGGGTGAATGAATGTTTCCCAATACTGGGTTGCAGGTGGAAAGGCATCCGCTGCGTAAAACATATGCTGGAATAGTTGGCGGTTCATTACGCTGTGGCGACCCCCGTTAAATAAAGTGACTAAGCCTGAAGGAAAATGGATATATGATAAAACTGAGGTATTTAAAAGGTCATAAAACAAACAATTATTTACAGTTGAACCCAGAAGTTTACACACACTGTATAAAAAGACATAACCATTTAAAAAAAGTCAGATGTTAATGCGACTAAACTTTTCCTCTTTTAGGTAAGTCAGGATTATCACTTTTGTTTCTGTTCTGCTTAATAGCAGAATAATGAGAGAGAGATTTTTTGAGAAATTGTTATGACTTTTCTTGAAAGCCAAGTTCAAACACAATAAGATTATTCTGCCTCTGAAAAAGCTCAGATGATGGTGTCAAGGTTTTGGAAGATTCTGATTGGCTAATTGACAAGATTTGAGTTAATTGGAGGCACAAGTGTAGAATAGTATTTAAGGAAAACCTCAAACACACTGCTTACTCTGTGACTATATGGGAAAATCAACAAGCCAGAATCAACAACAAAGCCAGATTACAATTTGCTAAATTACACTGAGAAAAAAATAATTGCTAGAGACATGTCCTGTGGTCTGATGGAACTAAGATTGAACTGTTTGGCCATAATGACCAGTGATGCATTTGGAGGACAAAGGGGAAAGTTTACAAGCCTAGGAACACCATCCCAACTGTGAAGTATGGGGGCGGCAGCATCATGTTGTGGGGCTGTTTTGCTGCAGGAGGGACTGGTCCACTTCACAGCATAGTTGGCATCAAGAATAAACATTATGTAGAAATACTGAAGCAACATCATAAGACATCAGCCAGGAAATTAAAACTTTGCCACAAATGGGTCTTCCAAACAGACCATGACACTAAGCATACTGCCAAACTAGTTCAAATGTCCTTTAATAAATGTTTTGGAGTGGCCATCACAAAGCCCTGATCTCAATCCTATAGAAAATGTGTGGGCAGAGTTGGAAAAGCTTGCTGAAACAAGACAGCCAACAAATCTGACTCAGTTACACCAATTCTGTCAGGAGGAGTGGGCCAAAATTCCTTCAAACTATTGTGAGAAGGATAGCCAAAACATTTGATTAAAGTTGCACAGTTTAAAAGCAAAGCTTAAAAATACTATTGTATTTTACAATACTGAATGTATTGTAAATACTGTAAAATGTGTGTAAACTTTTGACTGACTGGAAATTAATAAAAAATATCTAAAAAAAAAAAAATCATCTCATTATTCTGACATCTAGCAAATGTAAATGATTTAGGTAATCCTAACGGACCTAAAATAGTGAACGTTTAGTATTTAAAGCGCATGTAAACTAGTTTCAACTGTGTATTATGATACTGTCATACTACGACATATCAAGTATTAACACTCAACATTTTAATTTATATTTAGCATCTCAGGACGCTGCTCATGACATCGACACGTTGAAGAAACTAAAGGTAACAGTTTTTATTTTAAATATATTTGATATTGAGATTATTAGATCTATACACACTTTATGTAGCTAAATTCACATATTAAAAGTTTTATTCTCCTCTCTCGGTTTCTCTGCATGTATGATTTATTCTTTTGTTTGGGTATTTTTTTAAATGTTGTTTGAGCTCTGTAAAATGAAAATAATATGTTCAATATTTTACTCCTTAACTCCAGAGACAGTGAGGACAGTCATGTGTCCTCTGATTTGTATTATTGCTGTAGGTGACTCATGTGCTGAATGTGGCGTTCGGGGTGGAGAACGTGTTTCCTGAACTCTTCACATACAAGACTGTCAGCATGCTAGATCTTCCAGAGACGGACATCACTGCATACTTCCCAGAATGCTTTGAGTTCATAACACAAGCCAGACAGCAGGTGTGTGTGTATATCTCTGACCTATCCTTCTCTTGTTCAGGATAGAGTGGTGTGTGTATTTCTGACCTGTCCTCCTCTTGTCGTTCTTCTCCAGGATGGAGTGGTGCTGGTTCACTGTAACGCTGGCGTTTCTCGCTCTGCTTCAGTGGTCATCGGGTTCCTGATGTCTGAGCTGAAGATGTCCTTTGATGAAGCCTTCAGTGTTGCCAAAACCTCCAGACCGCAGATTCAACCAAACCCCGGCTTTCTCCAGCAGCTCAAGACATATAATCCAGCATGAAACACAACCAAAATGTGCTTCAGTGCCTAGATGTTTCTCACACCTGCTGCTTGATTATGCTAATGAGCTGAGAAGGTCACACAGTTAGTCTCTTATTAATCTGGGGCTGCCACAGTGTAAGGAACCGCCAATTTATCGGCTTAGTCCCTTTATTAATCTGGGGTTGCCACAGTGTAATGAACCGCCAATTTATCGACTTAGTCCCTTTATTAATCTGGCGTCGCCACAGTGGAATGAACCGCCAACTTATCCAGCATATGTTTTACGCTGCACATGCACTTCCAGCTGCAACCCATCACTGGGAAACACCTATACACTCTCATTTACATACACTACGGCCAATTTAGCCTACCGATTAATTCACCGATAGCGCAGGTGTTTGGACTTGTAGTGGAAACCAGAACACCTGGAGGAAACCCACACCAACACAAGGAGAACATGCAAACTCCACACGGAAATGCTAACTGATCCAGCCGAGGCTCAAACCAGCAATCTTCTTGCTTTGAGGCAATCGTGCTACTCACTGCGCCACCGTGATGGCCAACAAACCACCAATTGAAGGCAAATAATTACCAATAGAAACCCGAAAGACCGTTATAGTTTCCATTAAAACATATGAATAACATTATTAAAATGTAAACAAATTCCATGAAGGTTTCTATTGTTTTAGGAAATGGCAGGCCCCATATTTATATAATTTTTTGGATATTTGTTTTTAAATAAATGTTTATATTTATGCTTGTTTTATAAATTAAACATTTTATTGATGTTCTTAATGTTTTCACTTGGTTTAGTTGGCGACTTTTATTTTAAAATTCATCGTGATGGAATAAATATGTAAGCGCGTGACATCACACTTAACAAGCAGCTACATCACAGAGGTTTAGGTCAGGTGGCTATATAAAAATGCACAGGGAAGCTCATCAAATGGAAATAATAAATGTTTACAAAACGCTGTAATACTTTTAAAAATCATGATCTCAATATATATATATATATATATATATATATATATATATATATATATAGATTGATGTGTACACCATGATCTCTTAATAAATTCACTTTAATGTGTGATACGACTAAAAAGTGGCCATAAACGAATATTTTCTCAAGTCAAATGAGTAGCGGCTTAGACCCAAAAACACGACTTGGCAAGTGGATAAGAGGACCTGCTGAAGTGTTTTCTTGAAAGAAAACGAGTTACATGAACTTATTTTTCATTTACTTTCTTCCTATTTTTCACAGGTTAAGCCAAAATGGATGATGGTATTCTTGGGCATTCACTAGCTGCCTTGAAAATGTAAAGGTTTAAGTTCTATTAAAATGTTTAGAGACAAAAATAAAGGCTTTAAATTACTTCAAGTCACAATCTTACAGTCTATGGTCACAGTGCAGTACTTGAAGGGACTATTTTTGGTCAAAATTATAGAAATATGATATACAGTATTGTGTTATATATAAACATATGCACATTTGTGAAAGTAAGTGAAGTTTCACAAACTTATTTTGAGGAGCACATGATACGATTGACCACAGCTGGTCTCTCATCTACAATCATTAGTTAGCCAATCAGATTAATCCCAACTTACTTTAAGTAGCCTGGCTAAACTTACTCCCTTATCTTCGTTTTTTGAAGTACTCCACTTACATGCTCATCGACCAGGCAGTAGCCCTGGGCTAAATTATCTCTGAGCTAAGGGTTCTCTAGCGGGACAGCATGCTAAACCTGCTTATACTATCAAACATGAACTCTTGAAAACACTTCTAGTGGTGCTAGTTTAGATTTTTTAATGAGATCTATTACATAGGCCCCTGACTTTTTTTCAGTGTTCATATCACATAGAACGCACTTTTTGCGTTGAGAGGTGCCATTTTTTTTTTGAATAGTCTACTAACAGTCGCAAGTGTTTTCCGCCTGCTTATGCACCCTAAGCGCCTCACGGTTTTACCATTGCGCCGTGTGCTCGCAGTTAAAGGAGTCAGCTCTGAGTGCAAAAGCATGTAACGTCAGTCGCGTCTTTTTATTCTCCAATCAAATGAAAGCAGAGGCGGCGTTTCCATTAAGGTGACAGCAGTGTTTGTGTTGTCAAAACGACTACGGAAACTTTTATAGACGGGAGACTAGTGGTCACTGTTTTGAGTAATCCAGAGCTGTATTACTTTACAAATCTTGCATATAGCAATATTTTTGAATATTACAATTGTAACAATATCAACAGCAACACTCACGCAAAATACACAGCTGATTTAGTCATTGTCTGGTGATGTATAAAGCACACCACACTTTTTTGTCAACAATAAAGGCAGTGTGGTGCGCCTTGCGTTTTGGAATGTAAATGCGAGTCCGCTGTGATCGGCTCCTCACTGTGCAAAAAGGCCTCATCTTCTAAATTAAAAGGCAGAATTTAAAATTGTTTAACATGCTAAAATGACATTTAGATTGAATAATTAATAAACTTTTAATAAACGTTAATTTAAATAACATTTTTAAAAAAACCAAGCCTGGAGAATATATATTGGACAACACAACGGACAACATACAAAATGTGACAAAAAAATCTATATTTATTAAATGCTTTTGCATGACAAGTTTGTAGGGGGATCCAAAAGTTTAGAAAAAGCACCGAGATGTAATTTCAACTGACATCTCATGTATTTCCCCATGTCATCTTTCTTTCAATGGCTCTGTAGAAATATGACAAGCATTTTTTGACAAATAGTTCACCCAAAAATGTGTTGTACACAAAACTCACACCATAAACGAGATGGAGACATAAATAATAAATAGCCAATTATACTAATAATGTTAAAAAAGGTGATATTTTACTGTACATCTTCAGACAAACACTACAACGAATTTGAAGCTTTACAGACGATTCAATCTCTTAGAATTAAAACACCTGCAACATTGTAAACGTCAAGTTAGAAATAAGAAACATTAGCATTCAAAGGAATGTAACAATTATTATTATTACTTTTAAATGAAAAACAAAACATAAGCACTATCCTGTTGACCGAGTCTATATACATAAGAGCTAAATATTAACCAGACCGAACACTAATGAAGACTGAAACTGTCCAGGGTGCGAATCACAGGGGTGGTTTTAAGGAACGGACTTTCCTGAATAACTCATGAGCCCCCTCTAAAGGACGTCAAAACAATGTACAGGAGTCAGACCTTTAAAAGTAAGCATTAGTTATCTCTTATGCGTCTCTGTTAATAATGATATTAATAATTAAAATAATAGATAATATAAATATACATTTGAACACCCCTATAACGGGTCATACCATTCATAATCGCGCCATTTCAACCGTCTGACAACGGCAGATGAAGAGCACCAACGGACATCGTGAGTATTCAGAAGACAATTTTCTCGTAAAATAGCTGTTTGTATCGACATATAACCCTAAATAAAGTAAAATTAGAAATAATTTGTATAGTTTGACCTCTGAAATAAGGTTACTGAACACTAAATATCCCTCAAAACAAAAAAAAAGAATCACGACTTATTAAAATACAGACCATTTCAATGTGGTCATCAAACTAATTCATAACTGCAACAAGAGACAATTCAATCATAACTTATTGTTATAACATTATTTCAATTCAACCATAATGTTAAAACAGCTATTAAAACATTATTTCAATTAAATTCAATAATAAAAATCCAATCATAATGTTAAAACAGCTATTATAACATTATGTTATGATTGAATTATTATGATTGAATTGAAATAATGTTAAAACAGCTATCAAAACATTATTTATCAATATGTGGCTACATTTGGATTATTGGAAGCTGTAAAAATGAAGCTGTAAAAAAGATGTAAAACAGGAAATATGTTGGGACCGGTGTTTTTGTTTACATCCCTCAAAATGGTCTATTTGTAATTTAAATAAATACATACATCTGATTTACTGAAGCATGCATTAAACAAACTAATATATCCAAAAAATTTGACCCCATTGAACAGTTGTCCATGTATAACTCGCACCCTGACAGAATTGCGCGGTAAAAGAAGATTCAATAAACATAAATAAACATCAGCTGAATGGAATTGACCTGTAAAACATGGTTTCTGAAACAACAACCATTTGTTTTGTGTTCACAGATGAGTTCTGTATGTTCTTTGGTCTGTGATTAATGTTGGATCTGATGTGCAACACTGTTTGAGAAAGAAACATGTCTAGAAGGGATACAGCTGTAGATGCACATCAATATAGCTTCATTTTTATGACACTGTACAACAATAATTTTTACATTAGAGTAAGTGTTGACTTTAGTCTTGGGGTAGATGTAAATAAAATACAATTTAATAGGTAATTTAATAAATACTATAAATAATACTCTGTATAATTACTGTTTTTACACTACTTTGATGGTTTGATTTAGGGTCAAAGTAGACAATAATAAAATACAATTAATGGGTAATTTAATAAATAATATTTATAATTATGTTAACTTCTGGAAGCTGTATCCCTTCTAGGACAATCTTGCTAGTTTCTCCAACAGTGCGTCATAATAATGGCAGTTGAGCAGCAGGTATTTTCCGCCCTGAGCAGTTTTAGGCGTAGTTGTTGTTGTGCTCCAGCCGGGTAATAATAGTAGACACCAGTCTCTCCAGCTGCTCCGCTCGCTGTTTGCCCGTCTGCAGGACTTCCTCATGGTTGGCTTTTTCCTCGCTGTCGTAATCCATAACTGCTTTATTGGTTATCAAAGACAGAGCGAAGACGCGCATCCCGCAGTGACGGGCTACGATCACCTCATGAACTGTGCTCATGCCTGAAAGAGAGATATTCTGTCATCATTTACTTCTCCATTATCTTTTTAAACCTTTATGAGTTTTTTTTATCTTCTTTTAAACACAATAGAAGATACTTTAAAAAATGTCAGAAACCTGTAGCCATTGACTTTTATACTCCATACTTTTTTTTATAATAAATATAGCCTAGACTACATTTGCAATTCTACAGATTCTTCGGCTGTAATAAACCAGCCTAAAGCCCCATCTGCTTTTTTAAAACTAGCATTACAAACTAGCCAAGAGCGCCGTCTGCTGTTAAAAACTAGCCTAGAGCACCGTCTCCTGTTAAAAACTAGCCTAGAGCACCGTCTGCTGTTAAAAACTAGCCTAGAGCACCGTCTCCTGTTAAAAACTAGCCTAGAGTGCCACTTACTATTTAAAAACTAGCCTAGAGTATGTCTGCTGTTAATGACTAGCCTTAAAGACTAGCCTAGAGCATCGACTACTGTTAAAACTAGCCTATAGTACACGCTGCTGTTAAAAACTAGCCTAGATCACCATCAACTATTAAAAACTAGCCTTGAACGCCGTCTGCATTTTTAAAAACTAGTCTAGAGTACAACCTGCTGTTAAAAACTAGCCTTAAATACTAGCCTAGAGCACCATTCACTGTGAAAAACTAGCCTAGAGCACTGTCTGCTGTTAAAAAACTTTATCAACCTTTATTAAAACTTTTCAGTGCATCATCAACCATTAAAAACTAGCCTAGAGCATTATCAATCGTTAAAAACTAGCCTAGAGCGCTGTCTGGTGTTAAAAACTAGCCTAGAGCATCACCGGCTGTTAAAAACAGGTCTTAAAAGACTAGCCCAGAGCACCGTCTGCTGTTAAATACTAGCCTAGAGCACCATTTCCTCTTAAAAACTAGCCTAGAGCGCCATCTGCTGTTGAACACTAACCTAGAGCACCATCTGCTGTTAAACACTAGCCTAATGCGCCGTCTGTTGTAAAAAAAACTAGCCTAAAGTACGGTCTGTTGTAAAAAACTAGTCTAGAGCACCGTCTGCTGTTAAAAACTAGCCTAGAGCACCATTTCCTCTTAAAAACTAGCCTAGAGCGCCGTCTGCTGTTGAACACTAGCCTAGAGCACCTTCTGCTGTTAAAAACTAGCCTAAAGCACGGTCTGTTGTAAAAAACTAGTCTAGAGCGCCATCTGCTGTTAAATACTAGCCTAGAGCACCATCTGCTGTTAAACACTAGCCTAGAGCACCTTCTGCTGTAAAAAACTAGTCTAGAGCGCCATCTGCTGTTAAAAACTAGCCTAAAGCGCCGTCTGCTGTTAAAAACTAGCCTAAAGCGCCGTCTGCTGTAAAAACTAGCCTAAAGCGCCGTCTGCTGTAAAAACTAGCCTAAAGCGCCGTCCACTGTTAAAAACTAGCCTAAAGCGCCGTCTGCTGTTAAAAACTAGACTAGAGCACCATCTGCTGTTGAAAACTAGTCTAGAGCGCCACCTGCTGTTAAACACTAGCCTAAAGCACGGTCTGTTGTAAAAAACTAGTCTAGAGCGCCATCTGCTGTTAAATACTAGCCTAGAGCACCATCTGCTGTTAAACACTAGCCTAGAGCACCTTCTGCTGTAAAAAACTAGTCTAGAGCGCCATCTGCTGTTAAAAACTAGCCTAAAGCGCCGTCTGCTGTTAAAAACTAGCCTAAAGCGCCGTCTGCTGTTAAAAACTAGCCTAAAGCGCCGTCTGCTGTAAAAACTAGCCTAAAGCGCCGTCTGCTGTAAAAACTAGCCTAAAGCGCCGTCCACTGTTAAAAACTAGCCTAAAGCGCCGTCTGCTGTTAAAAACTAGACTAGAGCACCATCTGCTGTTGAAAACTAGTCTAGAGCGCCACCTGCTGTTAAACACTAGCCTAAAGCACGGTCTGTTGTAAAAAACTAGTCTAGAGCGCCATCTGCTGTTAAATACTAGCCTAGAGCACCATCTGCTGTTAAACACTAGCCTAGAGCACCTTCTGCTGTAAAAAACTAGTCTAGAGCACCATCTGCTGTTAAAAACTAGCCTAAAGCGCCGTCTGCTGTTAAAAACTAGCCTAAAGCGCCGTCTGCTGTTAAAAACTAGCCTTAAGCGCCGTCCACTGTTAAAAACTAGCCTAAAGCGCCGTCTGCTGTTAAAAACTAGACTAGAGCACCATCTGCTGTTGAAAACTAGTCTAGAGCGCCACCTGCTGTTAAACACTAGCCTAAAGCACGGTCTGTTGTAAAAAACTAGTCTAGAGCGCCATCTGCTGTTAAATACTAGCCTAGAGCACCATCTGCTGTTAAACACTAGCCTAGAGCACCTTCTGCTGTAAAAAACTAGTCTAGAGCGCCATCTGCTGTTAAAAACTAGCCTAAAGCGCCGTCTGCTGTTAAAAACTAGCCTAAAGCGCCGTCTGCTGTTAAAAACTAGCCTTAAGCGCCGTCCACTGTTAAAAACTAGCCTAAAGCGCCGTCTGCTGTTAAAAACTAGACTAGAGCACCATCTGCTGTTGAAAACTAGTCTAGAGCGCCACCTGCTGTTAAACACTAGCCTAGAGTAACTTTTGCTGTTAAAAACTAGTCTAGAGCACCATCTGCTGTTAAAACTAGCCTAGAGCTGCATCAACTGGTAAAAACTAGTGTGCATAAACTATGACAGCTCTGTCTGATTGGATGATGAATGAAGCTGTAGACTCTTACCGACAGCGTCAGCACCCAGTTTGTGCAGCATGCGGCACTCAGCGATGGTCTCGAATGACGGCCCTCCAAGAACACAGTAAACCCCCTCCCGCAGGAAATCACTGAAGCCCAGCTCTGATCCCACATCCAGAGCCATCTGCTGCAAATCTCGATCGTACGCGTCAGACATGCAGGGGAAACGCACTCCAAACCTGAAGAAAATCAACAATATACTGTTAAAGTCAGCATTATGAGCCCCCTGAATATTCCCCCCCAATTTCTGTTTAACAGAGAGCAGATTTTATTCAACACATTTTTACTCATGATAGTTTTAATAACTCATCTCTAATAAATAATTTATTTGATCTTTGTCATGATGACAGTAAATAATATTTGACTAGATATTTTTTAAGACACTTCTATACAGCTTAAAGTGACATTTAAAGGCTTTACTAGGTTAATTAGGTAAGTCATTGTATAACAGTGGTTTGTTCTGTAGACCAGTGGTTCTCAAAGTGGGGGTCGCGGAACAATGAAGGGGGGTCGCCTGGTGATTTCCAAAAATCTACTTATTATTATTATTAGGCCATAAGAAAAACCATATTTTATCCATAACCAAGTGAAGAGAAAAAACAGTTGTTTATAGTTACTATAGTAGCTTATTTACTTGTTCTATTGGATTGTGACCCCTGGGGTAAATACATTATATTAAAGACAGCAATAGCGTCAGATGCAGCAGATAGATTTTATAACACCAGGTTAAACTTTCTGGCAGATTTACAGGACTGAAATACATAAAAAAATTAAACGAAGAATAGACTTGAGTCTATTGGTGTGTGTGCAACATTGCATGCAAGTTTTCTGTATTTATAACCACCTCAGAGGATATTGGGGGTCGCGAGTCACTGGCATTGTTATTTTAGGGGTCGCGTGCTGAAAAGTTTGGGAACCCCTGCTGTAGACAATCAAAACAAATAATAATAATAATAATATTGACCTTAAAATGGCTTTAAAAAAAATAAAAAACTGCTTTTATTCTAGCTGAAATAAAACAAATAAGACTTTCTCCAGAATAAAAAATGTTATAGAAAATAACCTTGCTGTTAAACATCATTTGGGAAATATTGGGAAAAAAATTCACAGGAGTGCTAATAATTTCCACTTCAACTGTATATTATTATACCTGTAAAATTTCAAAAACTTTTTAGGTAAATGTAAAAAAAGGCTGTTCACACAGGCGAGGACGTACCGAAATCTTTACAGAAAAGCACCGTTCACATATTTATTTCAAAATACCAGTAAATTCTGAGATCATTAACCAGAAATGAGCTTTTACCAGCTGCACTTGTGTTTGTAAACATGATGGGGGTCAGTCTTTCAGTTGATGGTTTCCCTCGTATTATTCATGCAGCTTCTTTTGCCTGTTTTCATTTGACCAATAAACCCTACATAAAATGTTTCCTAGGTAAAAAAGTTTCCCCTTGTTACCTTCTGACGAAATCCCCATAGTGGAAGTTTCCACATAGCAATAAAGTCCCCCTCCTGACGGAAAACAACACTTATATAAGGCTTATATAAGGGGAATGTGTGGAATCTCCACATGTCCAAACATCTGCATTGCGTGAGTGTGTTAATGTAAAGGCAGTGCTGTGAATATAATAAACACATATAAACATGCCTTTCATCGTTGTGTCCCGCCAGAGGGTTGTTTCCAGCGAATCCGGGCATGTTGAGGTGGTCTTTGATGATCATGATGTCTCCTACTTTATAGTCCTGGTTCAGACCGCCAGCAGCGTTGGTAAGAATCACTGTCTCCACACCCAGCATCTTGAAAATCCGCATCGGCATTGTAATCTGCAGCAGAACAACAAAACAAATGCTTTGAAATCAGGGATGTACGATATATCAGCGGCTGATAAATGCTATTTTTAATGTTATGGTTACTGGTCCAATATCAAAATTAGGCCGATGTTTGTAAGCCCTTAGATTACGTAATTGTACAGAACTTCCTGCCCTGCACATGCATAGGTCAAACTTGTTTAGTCTTGTCCAGTGCACTATAATCTGCTTTTATATCAGCTAATATATCAGTTATCAGTCTCCAAATTTTAAGAGTTATCAGTTATCGATATTAGCCAAAAAATTCAATCCATCCCCATCTGAAACTCACTTTATTACTTTCACACCAATGATGATAACTATAATGACTAACACACTATAATGATACAGATATAAATAAAACATTGCACATTTAAAGGGAGTTCACACAAAAATTAAAGTACCCATTGACTTGAATAGTAGAGAAAAATACATTAATGGCATTTATTAAATATATTTTTGTGTACAACAGATAAAAAAAAGAGTCATTAAGGTTTGGACCCTTTTAATGCAATGTTAATGATAAGTAAGTGTTTTTTTTTGAGTGAACTATCCCTTTAAAAGAATAGAAGAGTTTACACCACATCAACAACGTGCCAGAAAAATAATATTGTTGGAATCAATTTTAGTACGTTTTTCCCCCATTGATGATGACACACAGTGTGAGCATTATTGGTAATGTGTGTTATAGTGGGTGTTAATGCAGTTAGTTCTTGACCTTTAGACTCACATCTGCTAATATGTTGTTATTTTAGCATTACATTTTCACACACACACACACACACACACACACACACACACACACACACACACACACACACACACACACACACACACACACACACACACACACACACACACGTTTGTTTTTGTAAATTGTGGGGGACATTACATAGGTTTCCATTGTTTTATACTGAGTGTAGTGGCTATTTTCTCTAAGGAGGCTCTCTCAGTGGTCAAGAAACAAAGTCTTACCCGGGATGTCTTTTACAAGTTTTATTCTTTATAAAGAAGATCACAGTCATACAGCAACAACAGCTTCTGCAGAGTGAGATACTAAAGCAAAGTGTGTTCCCCTTTTTATCTAGTTTGTACTGCTTACGAGGTCAACTCCCAATAAGGCCTCATCTACAATTACATCAGGTGTCTTCTGCTGTTCGTGCTATATGCTCATAACAACCACACATCCTTCTTAGGATAATGAAAAAGCTTTCACCTAAAGAAATATAGTTATCTAGAAAAATGTACACATAGGTTTTATGATGAACATATGGAGAACACAGATACACACACACACACATGTAATAATGAGTCTTAGACAAGTTTCTAACATATAAAGCTCATCTAAAAATGAATTTCCATTACATGAGCAAACTGTATTTTCTATTGCCCTAACCTGACCCTACCCCTAAACCCAACCCCCTTGCTTATTGAGAAATGAGGACATGAGCAATGTCCTCATATTTCACCACCTTCTTGTAATACCTGTCATACCCACATCATTATACAGATTTGTGTCCTAATGTCACAAAAACACGTACACACACATGCACACACACACACACACACACACACGCAAAAGTAATGTAATGTTTGCACTCCTCAGCATCAAATAATCAGTCACACACACACAAGACTAACAGTTAAATCTAATTGGGTTTACAATCAGACAATTAGATTTACCAGGTGGTTTAGAGTAAAGTCTGCTGCACTTGGTTTGCTCCTGTTAAATGGATATTGAAGTCAGAGGCCTTTCAATTTTAGCTTAAAAAAGTAAGTTCATTGAGGACAATAATGTCTGTGCTCAAAAAAACGCAGCTTAAAAGTATCATATTTCAATATCATTACATACTTACTGTCAACTACCAGTCTCACACACACATACAAACTTCTCAATTTATGGGAGGAAACCCACGCCAACATGGGGAGAACATGCAAACTCCACATAGAAATGCCAACTGGGCCAGCCAGGACTCGAATCAGCGACTTTCTTGTTGTGAGGTGACAGTGCTAACTACTGAGCCAGTTTTTAAACTGTTAAATGCAAATAATAAGAGGTGTTTCATACCTTCTGGATGGGATATCCTTCATAGAGATGAAAGCGTCCCTGCATGCAGACACACGGCCTGCCCTTTAAAGTGCCAAACACCAGCCGACCCGCATGACCATGAACTGCAGATGAGGAGACGATGTGTTAATTTAGGATTTAAATAGATCTTTCGCCCAAAACTAAAATTTCTGTTAGTATTTGCTCACTCCTCATTTCTCACAAAGCCGTTTTGCTTCTTTTTGTAAATGTTGAACACAAAAGAAGATACTCTGAAAAATGTTGGAAACCTGTAACTGACTTACATAATATTTTTTTTGTCCTATTATGGAGGCCAGTGGTTACGGATTTGCTTAACAAAGATATAAACGGTGAATTAAGAAGTTAAAAGTCAGAATTGAAAATGTAAACAATTGCGAACAATTGTGAATGTAGGATTCAAAAATCGAATTAATAATAATAATAAAAAGATTTAAACAGAGAAATTAGAACAAAAAACGTTCAGAATTGACATGTTAACTCAAAATTCAAACAAACAGACAACAATTACGAGATGTAAACTTTAAAATTGAAGAAAAAAAGTCAGAAATATGAAATCAAAACTAAAAGATTGAACTGAGAAAGGAAAAGTCAGAATCGGGAAATGTAAACTCAGTCTGAAGTAAAACAAAAAAAAATTTGAAAAAGGTTTTGAGAATTGTGATTTACAAAATCTTAACTTGTTTACAAAAAGTCAGAGCTATGAAATAAAAATGACTTCTGGGGAAATAGTAAAAATAAAAGATATAAACTGAGAATTATGAGGAAAGAAAAGTCAGAATCACTAAATGTAATCTCAGAAATTCACTATTACAAGATGTAAACGGGCAATTCAAACAAAACAAAAGTCATGTTTTTTAAATTAAACACTTAGATAATAGAATTACCTGATGTAATTCTAATGGTATAAAAGGTTTACCATTTCCCAAAATATCTTTTGTGTTCAACAACAACAACAAAAAGACTTGAAATGACTTGAGAGTGAGTAAATAATGCGTAATTGTTCACTGGGGTGAACTATCCTTTTAAGTAAAGACCTGGGGGTGTTGTTTATAAAACTTTGCATAGAAACCATCCTAAAAAATGTACACTAGAATAAAAGTTAATGTATTTAATAATGATTAAGGCTCTTAAAAAGATTAAAAGTGGCTCAGTTAAGTTAAATATGCTGACTTACAGCTGTGCACATTCTCCAATCAAGTTTGTTTAGATCACAACTCATGTGTTGTGGAGAATGTGCGCAGCTGAAAGTCATCACAGCTTTAACTTAAATATTGACTTCATTAAAATCCCCATATAAGCCATAATCATTAATACATAAATGTACTTATTTTGGTATATGTTCCCTTTCAGGACGAAATCTAAGTGAAGTTTTATAAATAAGAGCCCAGGTTTTTACGAGACAAGGCATACAGTATTTTACATACAGTTGAAGACAGCATTATTCACCCCCCTGTATATTATTTTTAACATTTCTAATCATGATAGTTTTAATAACTCAGTTATAATAACTGATTTCTTTTATCTTTGCCATGATGACAGTAAATAATATTTGACTAGATATTTCTGAAGATACTAGTATTCAGCTTTAAGTGACGTTTAAAGGCTTAACTTGGTTAAATAGGGTAATCAGGGTAATTAATCAAGTCATTGTATAACAGTGGTTTGTTCTGTAGACTATGCAAAACCAATATTGGTTTTAGGGGGCTAATAATATTGACCCTTATATGGCTTTAAACACTTTTTAATCTAGCCGAAATAAAACAAAAAAGATTTTCTCCAGAAGAATTTTTTATAGGAAATATTGTGAAATATTCCTGACTCTGTTAAACATCATTTTCTTAATATTGGAAATTCAAAGGAGGGTGAATAATTTTGACTTGAACTGTATCTGAGAAAGCCTCACCTGTACTCTGGGGAAAGTTAGGAATGTCCCGGTAGTTGAAGGCCACCTGGTCTTTCAGAGCATCAGCCAATCCACCCAAACCCGAACCACACACGATGCCCACCAGAGGGCGCACTGCAGTCTGGGACAGGAGCCAATCAGCGGTGGCCTGGCAATCCTCAAAACTGTACCTGCAGACAGACAGAAAGAGACTTTGTCTTTAGAGATTTGAATGTAAATTAAAGAGGTTTAAAAGTCAAAGTACAATTTTAACAAAATGTCACAAAACTATTCGATCACCAATCAAAAAACAGCAGATCCTCTTCATATAACAAACATAAAGCTATATTCACTCACCATTTAGGCATGGGCTGGTATAAGATTCTAATAGTATGAAAACCTTGGATAAAACCATCACAGTATTGCGATTAATTCTCTAAAATAAGTTATTTCTAAACGAATCTCTGGATAATAAAAAAAAAAACACTTACCCCATTGAACACAATATAATTTCTTTAAAGAGGCATTTTAAATATTTTTACACGATAAACATGTGCGGCTAAATCATTAAAATAAATCATCGACTTCTACTGCCTTGGTTAGTGTTAAAAACACTGATTTCTTTACAGCTGTATAGGCATCTTTGGAGATCTTGCTTTTGTTTGGATACATTGTAAAGCCACTGCACTGCTCAGGTTTATAGCATGCTTGGTTGTTGATTTATAAGCAATTTGATTTTCAGATATTTGCCGAATCATGGGGTGACCAGTAGTTCTGTTCTGCTGGAGATACTGTTGTCTTAAACTCAAATTAAATTAAATAGTCGTAACGAATACGTAAAAAAAAACTCTACATACAGTTGAAATCAGAATAATTAACCCCCCTTTGAATTTCTTTTTCTCCTTTAAATATTCAACAAATGATGTTTAACAGAGCAAGCAAATTTTCAGTCTGTCTGATAATATTTTTTTTCTTCTGGAGAAAATCTTATTTGTTTTATTTCAGCAGTTTTTAATATTTAAAAATCATTTTAAGGTCAATATTATTAGCCCCTTTAAGCTATAATTTTTAATAGTCTATGAAAACAAACCACTGTTATACAATGACTTGCCTAAGTAACCTAGTTAAGCCTTTAAATGTCACTTTAAGCTGTATAGAAGTGTCTTGAAAAATATCTAGTCAAATATTATTTACTGTCATCAGGGCAAAGATAAAATAAATCATTTATTAGAGATGAGTTATTAAAACTAATATGTTTAGAAATGTGTTGAAAAAAAAAGTCTTCTCTCTGTTAAACAGAAATTGAGAAAAAAAATAAACAGGGGGGCGAATAATTCTGACTTCAATTGCATACCTTAGGAACAGTATAACTAATAATTTTAGGGGTTTTAAAACCTTGACTTTTCCAAATCACGAGAGAGAGAGAGAGAGAGAGAGAGAGAGAGAGAGAGAGAGAGAGAGAGAGAGAGAGAGAGAGAGAAAATTAAACAACTTTCATTAAACATCAATCTTAAAAATTACATAAAATATTGATGATACACACTCATAATCATTTGTTTTTTGTTATTAATTTTCTGCACACAATTTCTTAAATAAAAAAATCTGCAGACTTTTGTGGAATGGTTTTGGCAGTATAGTAACTAAAAACAGCAAATCAAAATTAACAACTTAAAAAGATAATAATTAAGGTTTACAATCCAAATCTAATTAGACCCAATTGTTTGGTTAACAAAAAAGCAAGTCTCTCATATAATTAAAAAAAAAAAAAAAAAAAAAAAAAAAAAAAATATATATATATATATATATATATATATATATATATATATATATATATATACTAAAAGACAGAGGACATTACTTCACAAACTGTATTATTGTAAATGAATCATGTAAACATTTGCACATCAGCCAATAATATAACTGATATCAATATAAAAACGGACTAAATATATATTTACACAAGTAAATAAATACACTCATTTCTATATCCTACTTATACTACAATATAGTACATTTAAATATAAATAAATTAATCATTCACTATAAAAATGTCTTGTTGCTGCATTAAATGCTTTCAAATGTGACAAATTCATCAATAGACTTAATAAAGAATAATAAAGAAAATCCCCCATAATTCTTGATTTCACCAAAACAAAACTACAATGTTCTGATTTGTGTTTGTTCTGTTTTCTTTTTTCCAGCTTGTGTAAATGGCCAATCTTGCCTATATAACACAATGATGTGATAGAGAAAAACATGGGAAGAGAGAGAGTGAAAGAGCGGAAAAATTCTTGAGAGCGCTGGTTATGTAAACACACACACACACACACACACACACACACACACACACACACACACACACACACACACACACACACACACTTCCCAATCAGAAGCCACGTTCATACTACACACATTCATATTCATCAGTTATGCAAGTTGTATAAATAAACAAAGGCTTCTGCTTATATATTATATAGTTTCAATACCAAATTCTGTAACAGATCTGAATGGCTATGAAGTGTGCAGATATCAAAAAAAAAATAAAAAATGTTGGCAGATCTGAAACGTGAGACACTTTTCAACATCACTGCTGTAACCGGAGAATCTGATACTGAAATAAACCTTCGGTGACTGAGCGTCTTTATGATTAGCACTGTGGCCTAAGTTGACTGTAGAAAGTACACATTTTAGGCTGTCAAAACATTTAAGCAAAATCTGAAAACAGCCAATGTCCAATAACACTATAAAAATACTGTTAGTCTCGTTTCCAAAGGTAACTTTAGTTGATTTGCTAACTAATAGCCAATCTGGGATAGTCAATGACTGGATATTTGTGTCACACTATATTTTGAAGAACAATTATCACTATTAATAAAGCATTAACTTTGACTTCTGCCTCAATAAACTCCTAATTAGCTGCTTATTAACGGTTATTAAGGTAGTCGTTAGGTATTGGCATTAGGGATGTAGAATATGTGCTTCATTAGTGCTAATAAACAGCCAATATCCTAATATTTGGTAGGTAATGAGTAGGCCAGCACGGAATCTACATGCAGAGAAATCTGCAGATTTCCAGCCCATCATTGAATCTATTTATTTAGTTGTTTGTAAATGTGTGTAAATTTTTATTTATTCAGTTTATTTTATTAATTTCAGTAATATTACTGACTAATATGAAAGCGTTGATATGATTTACTTACAATACAGTTTGTAAAGTAATGATTTCTGTGTTTTAGTAGATATATTATATAGAAGACTTGCTTTGTTTACCAAATAAACTGATCTAATAGGATTTGCATTGTAAATATTAAATAAAAGTTAAAATGTATTATTTTTTATTTAACATATGAAGTTTTTAGTTATGATACTCCCAAAATCATTCTGCATAAATGTCCGCAGATTCTGTCTGGCCCTAGTAATGAGCCACTAGTTAATAGTGATAATTGTTACTAAAAGTGTTAGTAAAGGTTTATATAGTGTAGGGGGAAGCTATTTTGATGAGCACTTTGAATATAAAGTGTGTTAATTATGTGTTTTACAATAATACTATAATACTTTTTGGGTACAACTGAAATACAAATCAAAATTGTAATTTTTGAGATGATAAAAACAAGCGAAAACAGCTGACTTTTGTTTAAATGGGAGCCTGTTTCAATTATTACATAATTCTGAGCGTTTAAAACCCAAAATGTCCGCTCTTAAAGAGACAGTTCATCTAAAAAAAAGTCCTCATCAATTCACATTGAAGTGGTTCGAACTTTTAAGACCTAATTTCTTCTGTTTTGTTAAACTAAAGCAATTTTTTTTTAATTGTTGACACTGATAGTAAGCCTAGCAAAAATTTTAATCAGGGTTTCTGCAGGTTTCATCGAGTTAAATTTAAGACTTTTAAAGACATTTTTGAGACCATTATAAATGAAAATTTAGACTCTTCGATTTTTCAAACGGCCCACATGAAAAATATTTTTTTTGACCAATCAAAAAATTATGATTTAATACATTTAATACCACAATAATACAATTATAATAAACAATTAAAATATTTTTGATTTTTTTCTTAGCTAACTATTTTAGATATTGTGTAAAAACAGGCAATCCATACACTTTTCCCCAACATAAACTTTTTTTTTTAAATAAAAAAAATGAAAAAATGTTTTAAAAGTTTAAAAACGGTAATAAATTAAATCCTTGGAGAATAATCTGTCCAGGTCGGTGTCCTCAGCAGTAAATATGGAGAACTTCCAAACAAAGGTTATTGTAAGGAAAATAATAACATCATTATGATAGAGTTAAAAATGTACTTAAAAAACGTTTAAAGTTTTATTGAGATGGATTGTATGGGTTTTGGCCAGATTGAGTAGCAATACTTGAACAAGAGAAAATTAAGAGCTATTTAAAAAAGATTTAAGACCTACAACAAAATGTTTCAGTGAATTTAGGACTTAAGGCCTAAAATTGAGATTTTTAGATTTAAGACCTTTTAACACCCAGCAGAAACCCTGTTTAATAATTATGTTAATTCCTTACATTTATATAGCACTTTTCTGAACACTCAAAGCGCTTTACACATTTTTGAGGGGGGATCTCCTCATCAAACAGGGAAGTCGATGGCTGTTTCCTATCCAACATTCTTCAGGATATCTTTTTTGTGTGTTCAACAGAAGAAAGAAACTTAAACACATTTGGAACAAGTGCAGGAAAGTAAATGATGACATATTATTTATTTCGGGGTAAATCACGACAGAAAACGGAGCAGCAGTTTCCGCCCACTGGCAGCTGTTCCAGACACACACCCGCGCATCACCACGTGCTCCTCACCGACAGAACTCGATTAACTTCACTTCACAACTATAATGAATGAATTAATTAATTGAGAAACATCAACTTTAAACAACTAACAAAGTTCTTGCTGTATCTACAGTAAAGCGGGATTCAAATTAAATACACAATCTAAACACAACAGGTGAAAAACTCTAAAGAAACTACTAACTGAACTGTGTAAAGATAAATAATAATACTGTACCCAGTGTTGCTCTCAGGAAACATGATTCAAGTCGCTGCTTTGGTCCTTGAACAGTGCAGAACGGAAATTTCAGTGTTTCTAAAGCGGCAGATGTGAATAAAATATCCGACGAAGCACCGGAGAAACGAATAACGGAAATTTAAATAAAAAAAAACGTCGTCGGTGTAACGGTTGAACACTCAAGTGAAAATGATTTAAAATTCCTGAAGCGTCGCTTTCGTAGCCGGTATTCTTATAGAGCCCCTGTTTCCGCCACTCCTCCCGCGCTATGACGCAAATGAACACACACACACACACACCCCTGATGACGCAACCGCCCGTGGCCAGGGTGAGTTTTGGGCTCTAAAGCTTGAGTAACAGCTGTCACTGTCTAAAATCGCCGCATAAAAATGGGTTTCAGCTATTAGATTTGTAGGTACACAAAGGCATGTGAGTAAACGTCATCCAAATATAAACACTGGCATGTGGGTTAATGTGTTTTGGGCTCAAATTCACAATGATTCGGACAAACTAATAGCCTATATGAATGAACTTGGTCAGACTTTAATTCTTTACTGAACACAAACCAAACAACATTTATAACCATATAGCTAAAACTTACGACTACACTGCAATTAGTTGACTTTAAACTCGTTGCCTTTGAATTACACACACAGTTTGTTTACTTTATAATTATAAGTTAAGTGAATGCATTTACTGACTTTTTAAAAGGATAATCAACTTGTTTCTTTTAGGGCAACAGGTTTACAGACTTTTCAAATGTAAAATAACCCAAGTAATCACTTTTTTTTACAGTGTACATTTGTTAAATCAACAACAACTAATAAATACACTGAAAATATTAACAGTTTCTGTATTTTTCACAAGTGTTTTGTGTTTATTTAAGGTTATGAATTGCATTTTGGGATGTTGATCTCTGCTCTGTCGACTTTTGATGTGGAAAATTAAACTCTACAGTTGAGCAAATAAACTTTTATTGACATTTTAGTAGTTTTAAATAATCTAATGTGTAAGAAATAATAACATAGAGAGAAATAAATCTGTAAAATAACAGAAAATGTACTGGCGGTTTATTACAAGGTTTCTGTAGCGTAATAACACCAACCAAGATAATGTATCACTTTAAACTATTAAAAATGTTCATGAAAGTCAAGTTTTCAAAATGTTTTAATGTTAAAAGTAGTTGGAAGAAAGAGCAAGATCCCATAATGCAACTCAAAAGCATAAATTCATGGGTAAAAATCAAAAATCAAACACAAAATAGTGAAAACTGCTAATTTACGAATATGTTTGTACAGTGTAGGCCTACTGTTTTTCATTGACATTAACCAATATAAATAAATACTGTAATAAATGCATTATTAATTGTTTGTTCAGGTTAGTTGGCTAAATATATTATTTACTTATTTAACCAGGAATGTCCCATTGACATACAATATCTATTCTACCAGGGAGTCCTGATCAAGACAGTAAGCCTAGGACAGAGTTACAACAACACATAGACACACAAAATATATAAAATATAGACATGATCAATTATTAAAACATGTGCACTGTTCTAGATGGACAGATTTTAAAATAGTTTTAACTATAGCGATATATGGCACAGATTTCATATGCAGTACATCTTAAAGCTCATTCCACACAAATAGAGCTAACTTACGGTGCTTTCACATCTGTAGTTCGGTTCATTTCGTTGGGAACAGAACAACATATGATACATTGTAGCATTTTCTGCCGTCATTGGGTCGTTTTCACTCCACACTGATTGCTTTGGTCCGAACCAGTTGAAAAGAACCAAAATGCAGTCGTCTGACAAAATCCACATCTCTCATTGGCCAGATGTTATTGAATACATTCCCTAAGCTGCTTTCACATGCCAATGGAACTCCAAGTAAACAAAGTAAACAAACCGGCAGACACAAAATGTCGCTTTTTACTACAAAGCTACGACTGCCCTGACTGATTATATCCCTGCTCATATAGTTTGTATACATTACTTTAGGCAAACTATACATTTCCAGATGTATTTTTTGCAGTTGGGTCTGATTTAGTTCGGATCATATTCTCACAACAAATGAACCGCTTCAGGGCTCATTTGAAAGCGTACCGAGATCACCTCTTCAAGCAGGTCTTGGTACACTTTTTTGGTCCATTTTTGTTGCGCACTCAAGTGCGATTGCTGCATTTACACCTGCCCAAACAAACTCTAGTGTGATTCAACCAAACTAAAAAAGGCAAGTGTGAAAGCACCCTTAGAGAATGCAGATTGACCTGTCTCTTTGTGAAAAAATGGCACTTTATCTGCTGATCAGGTATTATAAGTATTTGAACAGTACACACCATGAAACTACATGTGGTAATTTACTAACTAAAGCTTTACAAATAAAAACAAACATATTAACTTATTAACTACAAATGATTGCTTATAATAAATGAAAATATAAATAAACAGTATATATATATAAAAAAACAAACATATTTAAATCCCTTAACTGTCGCCCACAGTTTTTTCCATGTGGATTGCTGTAGCAAAGTAATGCTTTATGAATCAGATGACGTTGTCCTTGTTGCAAATTAATAATTAACTGTTGCTAGGGCTGGGCGATTTGGCCTAAAATCAAAATCTTGATTAATTGAACATTTTAACTCGATTACGATTAATGAGCGATTATTATTATTTTTGTTTATTTTAGTGTTTGGCCCTCATAGTTCACTGGCAGGTTTTGGACAGTAAATATGCTCACTTATTACAAGTGAGAGCTTTTTGAATGTAGTGTTTATTAGTTAGTTTTAACATAATTGATGTAAACACACACTATCTACTCATTTATTCATTTTCTTTTCGGCTTAGTCCCTTTATTGATTTGGGGTCACCACAGCGGAATGAACCACTAACTAATCCAGCATATGTTTTACGAAGCAGAAGCCCTTCCAGCTGCAACCCATCACTGGAAAGACACTATCTACTATCTATGCTTATTTATTGAAAATCAACGCTGAACAACTGAAATTAAAACACCCATATGCTAAAATGCAGCTCTCTGCACTGTCCACCGTCTTCACCGCTATACAAAACTGACCAATCACAAAGCTTGTACTAACGTTCTTTTTTTTTTTTTTTTTTTTTTGAGAGAGAGGTGTGTTTATGCGAAGGCTGTGCTGGACTGTACACGTGGCCTTGGCAGAAGTGAATAAGTATAATTTAGCCTTAACAGAGCAGAGTCACATGACTCCACACACAGTAGGGAAAGTATTCGAAAAAATTGACCTGGACAAAATAGGTCGAAATCAACATTCTGAATCTAGAATTGATTACTTTTCGATTAATCGCCCAGCCTTACGCTGTTGCTTAGTAACATTCATTCATTTTCTTGTCGGCTTAGTCCCTTTATTAATTCGGGTTCGCCACAGCAGAATGAACCGCCAACTTATCCAGCAAGTTTTTATGCAGCGGATGCCCTTCCAGCCGCAACCCATCTCTGGGAAGCATCCACACACACATTCACACACACACTCATACATGCTTAGTAATATCTATCAGAAATGAAAAGAAACTAGAAATTTTAAGCTTTCAAATGACAGTTTGTCATGAATGCTTTACGTTTAATGTACAATATTATGGTTTAAATACGGAACCGTAAATGGTCCCACAGGTGTTCGGGTGGCAGTAAATGTGTTTAAATCTATTACTTTTCATACATAACCAACAACAATGGTAAACTATGTATTCAGAAGTCTTAGACCTTTCCAACGATATATAGTTTGTCGTAATTAGATTAGAATTTAGTTGCACAAACGCAATGCAAACTTGGTGGGACAGTGGCTCAGTGGTTAGCACTGTCGCCTCACAGCAATTTGGCATTTCTGTGTGGAGTTTGCATGTTCTCCCCGTGTTGGCATGGGTTTCCTCCGGGTGCTCCTGTTTCCAGCACAGTCCACAAATATGCGCTGTAGCTGAATTGGGTAGTAGTGTATGTGTGTGTGTGTGAACGTGAGTGTGCATGGGTGTTTCCTAGTACTGAGTTGTGGCTGGAAGGGCATCTGCTGCGTAAAACATATTTAGTTGTGGTGACCCCTGATGAATAAAGGGACTAAGCCGAAGGAAAATGAATGAATGAAAAATGTAAACGTAAGTGTTAAACCCAATGCTGGATTTAATATGGACAAACCCAACAGTTGGGTTAAAAAATACAGTTTAAAAAATGTTGCAATGGTGGGTTTGTCCATATTTGACGCAACACTGTGTTTAAAAACATGCTCCTTTAAAAAAAAAACTGAACTTGAAAAACAGCTAATTATAATGTTGTGAATTTTTGGGTGTGTATTTAAGTGCACACATTTGGACATACTTTGACTCGCTCTACCCCCTCCCTATCCCCAAGTCAAAATCGCAGAATTCAGTCCTTCAACATGCTCTACATTTTTCCTAAATATTATACGTTTGTCACAGGCATTGTTGAGGCACCTTTTAATAATAATAATAAATTTATTTTAGTAAAGGTGCCATAACCAGGTTTCCTCTGTGTATTGCTTGCCATTTGTATTACCACAATTTCCCCACAAATACCACACAGTGTTAACAATTTCTTGAAGAATCTACAGTAACCTACTGGCAGCAATTCACCAGTAACTTACTGTAAATTAATTACAGCAAAAATACTGTATTTACAGCACTATTTATCTTGCTGTATATGATTTATTTACAGAATTATTTGTATATCTTCACTGTAAAATATACAGTTATGTTCACAATGCAACTTTAAAATACAGTAACATACCGCCTAACTGTCCTACAGTAAAGTGCAGTGCATATCACAGTTAAATACTGTCGTTTACATAAATCGTTAACAGTGTAAATAAAACATGGTTAGTGTGTACTCTATAAACCCTGGATTGTTATAACTAAAGCTTGAGTCATATGACGCAACCATGGGGTTAAAAAGTGCCATTTTAATTTAATTAATTTACTTTAGGTTTGTCCATATTTGACAGTGTTGGTTGTAATTAGTTGCAAGTAAAATAGTAACTAAAAATAAAGTAAACTGTTAGTTATGTTGGTAAATGCTGTACATGAATAACACAGCTCTGTATAAATCAGTTCAGAGAAGCAGAGTAATTGTATATATTTTGATATACAAATATAGTTTATCAGTAGGCATGGGCCGGTATAAGATTCTGATGGTATGATAACCTTGGATAAAAATATCACAGTATCACGGTATTGTGATTTCTGCTGTAAAATAAATTCTTTTTAAATATCTGGGTCAAAACAACTACTTTTTCCTTTTTGAGAAACCTTTAAAATATTTTGGAGCAGTAAACATGTCCGGCTAAACAATCCAAGTGAATCATAAGCCCCTTTCACACACTGATACCAGTAAATATCTGGAAAATTACCAGAATGACTTTACCGGTAAATTCAAAAAAGCGCTGTTCACACAGGCGAGGACGTTACGGAATTTTCACGGAAAAGAGCATTCACACATCCATTCCAAAATACCGGTAAATTCTGACATCATTCACCAGAAATGAGCTCTAAATGGCTGCGCTTGTATTTGTAAACATTTGACTACATCACAAACTCTGTGAATGGATCAGTGTTGTGAACAACTTCGATGAATGCGTCTGATTGGCTAAAGAAGGCGTCTCCCGTCAGCACGTTCTAGACATGCACGCTCTCTTTCCGGCAATCTTCCTTTTGCGTTCACGCAGTGCAGCATTCCAGCAAATTACCGGTAATGTTACAACTTCTCTTTCCGGACAATAGCCAGAACGAATTTAGCGGTATTTTCAAAAAGGGCCTGTTCACACATACACACCTTTCTGGAAAATTGCCGGTAATTTTCCGGAAAGCTCTGTATGTGTGATAGGGACTATAGACTTCTGCTGTCTTAATTTGTTTCAAAAACACAGATTTCTTTACAATTTAAAGAGACATATTTGGATAACTTCGTTGTTGTGTGGGAAGAAGAAGACAGGGTCGGCGATATCGGGTAAGTAATATATTTTATTTTTGTAAATGAACAACACTCGCAACTGCGTGTATGTGTGTGCTCTCTCCTCTCTCGACTGCTCCTCCTGTTCTCCTTAAGACGGGAGTCTCTCCGGGCCAATCACTAGAAAGACAGGTGTAATTTATCATTTCTGATTGACCTGCTGATTAGCCGCTGGGCTCCGAGCATGCTCTCCCCCCTTATTGGGTGTTCGATCACGCTCACCTCTGAACAAATGGTTATTGTCCCATGCCTAGTTTACAGAGTTATTTATAAAAAGATCTATATTTGTCAAGATAATTGCATGTACTTAAGCAAAAATGCATTGAGAAATTAGTCAACAACAATATAGGGTAAACATTCAGAAAACCCCAGTAATTGTGTATATTTTCATATATATATATATTAATCTGACAATGTATGCTTACAAACAATGAAACGTTTTAGAAAAATGGTGTCAATATATGGTGTGCATGAGAAATGATGTCATTGAGGGTTGGGCGATGTTGACCAATTTGGCATCGTACAATGTCTAATGTGAAACATCGGGATCGACGACATAGGCGGAGGTGAAATTATTATTTATGAATAATGAATGAATTTGTAACGAATCAATTATTTGTAGCCTACCGTTTCAACTACCTGACCCGCATGGTCTTTGCTTTCATCATAAATAAATATAGAGAAGTTACACACAAATTACACCTGTCAATCACCTTTTCCGCAGGACTCTGGCATGAATAGGCAGAGTGATCTGTGTCAGTATAATGGCGTCTGCAAACTTGGTTGGTAAAAAAGGTGCACAACCAACACGAACCAACCAACAGTATCAGAGGTAAACTAAAGCAGTGTACTGACGCTGTGACACCTTACCTGATAGATTCAAAAGACAGAAGAGTTGTCAGATAGAGACAAGATTAATTAAATATCCCGTTTAACAGCTATAGGGAGACGCCATCCAGCGGTACATCCTTGATAAACTGTCCGACGTGCACTGCTCTCTGGGGTTTTGTGCTCAGAGCACCTGATGACGGCTGGAGCACAGACGAGCACACATGCTGCATGACAGAGTGTGTGTGTGGTCATGTGATGTGAGTTTTTTTTAGCAGTATAATGTGGACGGAGTGCTTTTCATAAAAGCTAAATGAAACGTCAGCATCGTTGTGGATCTTTTTTGTTCGTATTCGTGTAAACGGGGACTAAGTGTGTATTTTTCACGAGTGGCCCTGCTGAAAAATCTAGCTTAAACCAGCCTAGGCTGGTTGGCTGGTTTTAGCTGGTTGACCAGGCTGGTTTTAGAGGGGTTTTGGCCATTTCCAGGCTGGTTTCCAGCCATTTCCAGCCTGGTCTTAGCTGGTCAGGCTGGAAAATGACCAGCTAAATCAAGCTAAAACCAGCTTGACAAGCCTGGTTTAAGCGGGACATAGCTGGTTTTGGCTGGGCTCCCAGCCTGGCTAGGCTGGTCAAGCTGGTTTTAGCTGGTCATCTCCCAGCCTGACCAGCTAAGACCAGGCTGGAAATGGCCAAAACCCCTCTAAACCAGCCTGGTCGACCAGCTAAAACCAGCCAACCAGCCTAGGCTGGTTTAAGCTGTTTTTTTCAGTAGGGGGGTTTGGGGGTGGGGCTAAGATTCACAATACCGGCTCAGCATCGTGATGTCTATCTATCAACTCAACTCTAGTGTCATTACTTTAAAACATTTTGCTTTTTCATACATATGCTGCGTAGAATTGAAGTGATTTTTTTAAACAAAACTAAAAGGTTTGACTTCTAAAACCCATTAAGAGTTTAATTTCTATTGTCTATGCATTGGAATTTCTCAGAATTTTTAGTATTTAGTCAAGTAATTCAATTACTTACTGTGTAAACAGGTTACTTTTCAGAAAATGTATTATAAAAGTAATTGAAACACATTTATAAAGATGTAATTAATTACTTTTTGAAGGAACTTACCCAATTAAGCTACAACAACCCAGCATTTGGTGTGGTTTAACAACAAAGCCACAGCTCTCTGTTGTTATTTGTTTTTATAAGGGGCGTGTTATGTTTGAACGGTCAGTCATGTTTTATTTCAGAGTGAAGTTAACAACCAGACCAAAGAGAGCTCTGTGAGGGCAAAGGTCATGACCCTCGTTGACCTCTGACCTGTTTTACAAACATTGCACAATGTAGAAGATAAGTGCTATATTTAAATAGCACCTCACTTCCCACACGCCATCCTGTCCATCAAAAACCACAGTAAGTTAAAAAAAACAGTAAGTTGTTAATAAAAAGTAATATCAAACTAGTTGATAACATACGTAGACAAACATTAAGAAAGACAAGCCTGAAAGTTTGAAGTAGTTTTAAAAGCCTAAAAAAGTTTGTATGTTTAAAATAAGGCAGTAATATAAGTTGCTAGGCAGTTGGTTGAATAAAATGGGTGGTTGCTAGGATAAACTAGGTGGTCCCTAGGCAGTTGTAAAGGCTGATTTATACTTCTGCGTCAAGCGCACACGTTTGCTCCAGCACAGCCTGCGGGCAGTCGCATAGCCCTTGCCTTGGCTGACGCAGACGTGTTCCTCTCAAAAAATGTAACCACATCTCGTAACAATGCGTAGCGCAAGCTCTGTGATTGGTCAGCTTGAGTAGCTGTGATGAGTGTGAGCCGTGAGCCCGTTAGAGCGAGTGTTTACAAGTGTCGAGTCCTGTGAGGAGCTCCAGATGGAAACTGCTGTTTTGCGTTTACCTTATGATTAAAGTAGTTGCATGTTCACCGGTTCCCGCCTATGCATGAGCGAGTATTAGCTACTTGTACATTAAGGAAGCGTTCAGAAAAAAAAAAGAAAAATTAAACAGCAAAGATACTCGACACAGAGAAACAAAAAATCCCACTGCTAGCTAGCATTTCGGAAGTTTTAATGCAGAGAAACAGAAACAGGACACAGAAGTATAAATGCTTGACTATGCGCAAGGCTTGCACCATAGGTCACGCTGATCACTCGACACAGAAGTATAAACCAAATTTAGGGTGTTGCTATGTGGTTGCTAGAATATTGCTAGCATAATTAAGATGATTCTAGCATGATAAAACTGTTATTTGCAAACTGCTAATATGATTATCATGTTGTTTGCATGTTTCTGTCACAATTAGCATGTTATTATTGTTACTATCATGTTGTTAGCATGATCCTTACATGATTAGCATGATTCTAGTATGATAAGCATGCCAATAACATTTGGTTAGCATAACGCTAGCATTATGCTAACCAAACGATTAGCAGGTTACAAGGATGTTGCTAGCATGATTTTCATGTTGTTAGTATCTTTTCAGTATGATTAGCATGTCAATATCACATAATAATTGCATAATTATCGTGTTACTAGCATGCTAATATGATTATGACATTATTAACCTTTTTCTAGCCTTATTAGCATGTTAACACATTTTCCAGGTTTTTCAGGAAATTGAAAGTTGAATCTGTTGGAAAAGATAGAGCAGCTCCAGTGAGAACTGTTTGTATTAAAAATAAGCTTCTAATGCAAGTGGTGGCTGATCAGTTGCTTGAATAAAATGGGTGGTTGCTAGGAAGCTGCTAGGATATTCTAGGCGTTCCCTAGACCCTTTTTAGTGTTGCTATGTGGTTGCTTAAACATTGCTAGCATGACTAGGATGATTATCCTGTTACTTGCACAATGCTAACATGATTATCATGTTTTTAGCATGATTCTGATATCAGTATGTGTCTAGTATGATTAGCATGTCAATAACATGTGGTTATCATGTTACTAGCATGCTAATAGGATTATCACGTTGTTTTCTTTTTCTAGCGTCATTAGCATGTGTTAACACATTTTAAAACAGGTAGTTGCTATGTGTTTGCTAGAACATTGCTAGCATTAGGATGATTCTAGCGAAATTAACCTGTTATTTGGACATTGCTTACATTATTATGTGGTTAGCATGTTTCTGTCACGATTAACATGTTGTTAGCATGATCCCAGCACGTTATTAAAATGATGCTAAATTGATTACCTTGTAACTAGAATATTGCTATCATGATTATGATGTTAGCTTGTGTCTAGTATGAATAGCATGTCAGTAATATGTTGTTAGCAAAATGCTAGCGTATTTCTAACATGATTAGCAACTTACAAGGATTAGCAACTTACGTCTTTCTAGTATGATTAGCATGTCAATTGCACATTGATAGCATGCTAACATGGTTATGACATTGTTAGCCTTTTTCTAGCCTTATTAGCATGTGTTAATACATTTTTCTACTTTTTTTGTTTCGGGAAACTGAAAGTTGAATCTGTTGGAATAGATAGAGCAGCTCGAGTGAGAACAGTTTGTATTAAAAATTAGATACTAATGTAAGTGGTGGCCAATCAGTTGCTTGAATAAAATGGGTGGTTGGCTAATCTAGGTGGTCCCTAGGTAGTTGTTATGGTGTTGATATGTGGTTGCTAGCATAATGATTCTAGCACAATTAACATGTTATTTGCACATTGCTAACATTATAACCATGTTTTAAAGATTTTTCCTATCATGATGAATTGGCGTATTGTGAACATGATTCTAGCATGATTAGCATGCTACTAGAATATTGCCTGCTTTGTCATGTTGTTAGTTTGTTTCTATGACTAGCATGTTAGTAGCACGTTGTTAGTATGACTAGCATTTTCCTAGCATGATTAGCAAGTTACTAGAATGATTATGTTGCTAACATGATTATGTTGTTAGCATGTTTCTATTATTATTAGCATGTGTTAACACATTTCAGGGTCTGTTTTTTAGCACCTTATAATAATAATCTACGATTTTATTTGAGTAAAAGTGCCTTAACCTTGTTTCCTTGGTGTATTGATTACATTTGTATTACCACAGTTTCACTACAATTACCATAATTAAACTATGGTTGGTGTGCGCTATAAAAATACTGGGTTGTTATAAGTCAAGGTTGAGTCAAATTTCCCAACCATTTGTTTAAAAAAGGTCATGCTACTAGTATTTCCTAACATGATTAGCAGATTACTAGAACAATTATAGCATGATTAGCATGTTGCTAACATGATTATCATCTTTTTAGCATTATTAGCAGGTATTAACACATTTTCCAGGTCTGTGTTTTGGTAAAACTGAAAGGTCTATCAGATGGAAAAGATATAGCAGCCCGAGTGAGAACAGTCTGAAGGTCTGACGTGAGTTTAGTGGCTACAGCTTGAAAGGTCTAGGAGGAGATACACTTTAAAAATAGACTCAGAAGAAGAAGAAAGATTTTCTCAAGCCAACGTAAAGAGATTTCCTTTTAATCCTGTGAGTTCCAGTATCATGCAATATTTGTTTCGACAGCACATCAAATTGCTCAAGTGCACTATCGCAGTCCTTGACGTCACTGAAATGCTGCTTTTTATGAAAGAGGCTGTTGTTGTTGTCGGTTCAAGGCAGACATGTGACTAATTTACACATGGATAGGCATAATATTTACATCCTCATCTAGAATGTAAAGTCTGTTAGGGGCCGCTGTTTTTGTTTCAGTCACAGCTCTAAAACAGGGTCATCAGAAATGGCTGTTCGGATGACGTGGTATTTGAGGTTTTTCTTTGCACAAGACAACACGCCTGTATCCTGACCAATCAGTCGGCTGCTCAGTAATGATGATACTAAACAATCTCGCCTTTTCCTCCAGTGGCTGCAGCCTTTTAGAATCAATAAAAATGTTCCCAAAGCTTTCCCAGTGCCAGGTTTGTTACGCAACGTGTCCAGCAGAACAAGGACAGGAGGCCTAATTTCTCACCGTTATGATTTAGAGCAAGTAAAAGTGTAAATATCCTTGAATAAATCACCAATATTATTTCCACCCTGGAGTTTTTGCCTTCAGTTTGAGGAACTTGCATGAAGAACCTTGTGTTTTTGAACCATATTACAGTACGGTACACTCTCAGAAATAAAAGTACCCGAGCTGTCAATGTGGTGGTACCTTTTTAAAAGGTACACATTTGTACTTTAAGGGTTCATATTGATACCTCAAAAGTATTTATTAGTACCTTAAAATTTTAAGAGGAACACTTTTGTACTTTTTAAGTACTAATATTTACCCTTGAGGTATTATTATTGACCTTTTAGTTATAAATTTGTACCTCTTCATAAGGTACCACCCCAGTGACAGCTCGCGTACCTTTATATCTGAGTGTAACAAAGTCCCTTTAAGGAAAGTCATTTCACTCAGTGGCCAATTTTGAAATGTATCAGGCATTCTGTCTGAATGGGGTAACATCAAATTCACCAAAACTATTAGCCAAGCTTACGATTACATTACATATTTGGAATCATTAATAAAATTAAACAACTGTCTCTTAAGTTTAGCTTCTAAATGTTCGAATCAAACAAAATCAGCATATTTCAGGGTGCCCAAACTAATGTGCATTGCGCTCAAAACGAACAAGATCACGACACCAACCTCATTTATGGGCGTGTTATGCTGTGTTTACACCAGACGCGGAACGCGCTGATAAATCGGGTTATTTGCGTAAATAGCTGCCTGAAAATTTGAGTTTACTCAAACCCCGCTTCATTCACGCTTCAAATTCACTTCAGAACAGACGCGGATTCACGTGATGGGCAGGGCTTCTGTCTGCCCGGTGACTCTAGCTTCATTGCTAAATAGCTAACATGGATTTTATGAAGAAAATAACAGTGTTCATGTGCTTTATGAAGGCTGAAAAACAGAGTCGATACGTTTAGAGTCCACTTGATCATTTTACAGGTGCACCCAGCTCTGTGAGCTCATAAACTCCTCCAGAAACTGAACCTGGATGATGGAGGCTTTCAGCGGTGCTTCTGACTGAGCCAATCCCAGTTTGATCAACTGTTGCCCGGTGTCGGCTAGAGGATTTCCAGCGGGACACCAACAACAGGGTCTTCGTCACAATCATGCCCCCACAAGGGCAAGCTCCTGATTGGTTAACGTGGCACGAATGTCCGCTTAAGTTCAGATTTTTGACCTCGAGAGTTTCGCGTCAATCGAGCAAAACGCTCAATTCGTGCCAATCACGTGACGCAGGATGTCTATTCGCGCGTTTGCATTGACTTAACAAGTAAATCACTTGCGCTTGACGCTCCTTCCGCGTTTGGTGTAATGCTGAGTCCCAATTTGCATACGTCCTAAAAGCATGTGCTTTTTTTGTAAAAGAACAGTATGTATTTTTGAGTGTGTAACAGTAGAGTATGCAAGCCTTGGGCCATACTACTTCCTCGTTAATAGATTGTTATGCTGTTACATCCCCTGTCAATTATCTCAGCACATCTTCCACATTTCTTCAACATATTTCATTACCGGTGCATCTGGTGCATAAAACATAGGCTGGATATGTTGGCAGTTCATTCTGCTGTGGTGACTGATAAATAAAGGGACTAAGCCAAAAAAAAAAAAAGAATAAATGAAGGTAATGTCCAAACATCTGTAGATATAATTTCACATTGTTGTTGCAGATGAAATATAACATGGAAAACACGGTTTATACATGTTCCAGTTGGCTAGATATTGATTAATAGTCATTCAAACAACTTTACCGAAGCCTCTCTACTCACTCAAAAAAAAAAATTCTTACTTGTTCAAACTACTTAATTAAAATGAGCCGAAACAACACAATTCTTGAGATTTCATTGGGACAACTTAATTTTTTTTTTACGTTTAATGCACATACATCTGTTAAAAGTGTTAAGGTAACTTAATCGATTTGTGTTGGACAACATGAAAGAACAAAGATTTGTGTTGGGACAACAACCTGCATTTTTTACAGTGCTGGACTGTTGATCTCGTACATCCGCCATGTTTGTAGTTTATTTACTCTTTTTCACCTGTGTTTGTAGTTCTAATCAATTTCACGTCCAAAGTGCTATGTATTGTGGGCTATATTTGCAGTTATAGTATTAGATTAGATTAGATTCAACTTTATTGTCATTACACATGTACAAGGCATCTTGTAGTATGAAGTATGGACACTTCTACACTTCCAATTTTTACTGGAAGTGGTAAACCATGCGGGAACCTTTGGCATACTCTTTTCAACATACTATGGTTTGGGACATACTAATTCTATTTTTGAATACTATTTAGGATGGATAGTATGCGAATTGGGACACAGCAACTATCATCCTCTGAATGATATTTCGTCAGAGCGTGCTGGTCTTCTGAGGTAATTCAAAGCTTGGTCTTGATGGCGAATCTGCTCTAGAAATGACAGCAGCCTCTTTGTTTACAAGTCTGTGGGCGTTTGAGTTGCTGCTGTCATGTGATGTGTGTTTGACAGGACGGACTGTACCTCACGTTTGTTTCATGCAGATTAAAAACCAGAAAACTTGTTTTTAAGAGTAGTTGGTTCATTTATTCCCAGAGATGGGTTGCGGCTGGAACGGCATCTGCTGCGTAAAAACTTGCTGGATAAGTTGGCGGTTCATTCCGCTGTGGCGACCCTGAATTGTCGGACTAAGCCGACAAGAAAATGAATGAATGAATGGTTCATTTATTCAAGCTTTATGTGGATACATTTCTTATGAATGTGAAGCAAGTATTCATTGAGATTCCAGTGTGTTTGTTGACCACATAAACTGTGGTAAAAGCACATGTCTGAGTTTGAACAATAGCGATCGATGATTGGCTCTTACTAGTAGGCGGGGCTTTATTCGCCATATTGACGCTACACTTTTCCCCTTTCAAAACGAGTGACACGTCTTGTGTGTTCTATAGGTTGTTTCTTGATACGTGTTCCTTTACTGTAATTTGCGATTTGTGTCCTTGTGAAACGTCATCAACCATCACCGAAGTACTGTTCCAATTCAAAGTTCACATCTTGTACAGATAAAATTCCTGGATGTGTATTTGCACCGCCCCTCTTGACAAGGCTGCATGAAGAAGTGACTTGTGCAAACTTTTAAAAATACTCCTCTATTGTGTCACAAAATAAAGTTTTAAGAGTATTTCAGGCGAGAATGGAGTTGTTCTAAACTCAAATTCATTAAGGAAGATGGCGCGGATTTGACGACATGCTTTAATTTGTGGACTCTGAGCCCCAGCTTGTCAGTATATCTAACGGCCAATTTTTGGTCTTTAAAATCTATTATTTATTCTAAGGTGTATTATTTTGTCAGTGTTATTTTGTTATGTTTTTTAGTTGTTACGTGTTGTACGCTGTTTGTCTTTGTTTAGGAAACTGCTTAACGTTATCTTTATTTCCTATTGTTTACGTCTTGTATTTTATAATTGTATAATGTCCATTGTAGTTGATTAAATCTGATAATCAAAGACACGAGTCTATGTATAATAATACATTTCACTCCACATTTATGGTGATTTACGTTTATATTTTCTTAAATCAAAAATATTTACGTATAATATTTATACAATTAAATCCTTTTATTGGTAATGTACATTGACAGTAATTAAATTAATCTGTTTTGGTGATACTATAGTATTCTATAGCTGCTATAATATTTTATAGATTGTATAGCTGCTATAGTAGTTCTATAGATTCTATAGCTGCTATAGTGTTCTATAGACTCTATAGCTGATATAGTATTATATAAATTCTATAGCTGCTTTAGTGTTCTATAGATTATATAGCAGCATTAGTGTTCTATAGATTATATAGCTGCTATAGTGTTCTATAGATTTTCTAGCTGCTAGTGTTCTATATCTGCTATAGTATTCTATAGATTATAGCTGCTATAGTAGTTCTAAAGATTTTATAGCTGCTATAGTGTTCTATATATTCTGCAGCTACTAGTGTTCCATATATTCTCTAGCTGCTATAGTGTTCTATAGATTATCTGGCTGCAAGTGTTCTATAGATTCTATATCTGCTATAGTATTCTATAGATTATAGCTGCTATAGTATTCTATAGATTGTAAAGCTGCTATAGTGTTCTATATATTCTGCAGCTGCTATAGTGTTCTATAGATTATATAGCTGCTATATTGTTCTATAGATTCTATAGCTACTATAGTGTTCTATAGATTCTATAGCTGCTATAGTGTTTTATAGATTATATAGCTGCTCCAGTATTCTGTAGATTTTATAGCTGCTTTAGTGTTCTATAGATTATATGGCTGCTATAATATTCTATAGATTGTATAGCTGATATAGTGTTCTATATATTCTGCAGCTGCAAGTGTTCTATAGATTATATAACTGCTATATTGTTCTATAGATTCTATAGCTGCTATAGTGTTCTATAGATTATATAGCTGCTCCAGTATTCTATAGATTCTATATCTGCTTTAGTGTTCTATAGATTCTATAGCTGCTATTGTTCTATAGATTCTATAGCTGCTATAGAGTTCTATAGATTATATAGCTGCTATAGTGTTCTATGAATTATTTAGATGCTGGTGTTCTACAGATTCTATAGCTGTTATAGCATTATATTAATTATATAGCTGCTATAGTAGTTTTATGGATTCTATAGATGCTATAGTGTTCTATAGATTATATAGCTGCTATTGTATACTATAGATTCAATAGCTGCTATAGTGTTCTATAGATTCTATAGCTGCTAGTGCTCTATATATTATATAGCTGCTATAGTAGTTCTAGATTCTCTAGCTACTAATGTTATATAGATTCTATAGCTGATCTTTTGTTCTATATATTCTATATCTGCTTTAGTGTTCTATAGATTATATCGCTGCTAGTGTTCTATAGATTATATAGCTGCTATAGTAGTTCTATAGATTCTATAGCTGCTAGTGTTCTATAGATTATATAGCTGCTATAATGTTCTATAGATTCTATAGCTGTTATAGTGTTCTATAGATTTTATAGCTGCTAGTGTTTTATATATTCTATAGCTGCTATAGTATTCTACAGATTCTACAGTTGCTATAGTAACACAACCATATTAATGTAAACAAATGACCCAATACTGTCGTTTTCAATAACTATATGCTATATTATACTACAATAAACCCGTTTACTATAGTAAAAACTAAAGTATGCTACAGTATTTATTACAGTTTATCAGTTCACTATAAATAGTATATGTATACACTATATAGTACATTCGTTACCAAAGAGATAAGTATTACTAATTGAGTTGAAGGCCTTCATTTTTACACAACAAACGGCATGTATAAGAGCCTGTTAATGAAATTATCTGCGCCTGATAATTGTAATGTCATGTCCTGGACAGCGCAAGTATAGCGAGCACATCACAGCGGCATCACACACACTGACCCCATTCTTCTTAATGAGCGCGAGTGTGTGAAGTACATGTGAAATGCCTTTGTGCGTTTAACAAATTTAGCTCGACTTCTCTGAGGCTGATCAGCTGGCGCGCACACACACACACACAAACACACACACACAGACAGACAGACAAGAAATTCATGCATCAGCCCTTTTATCGAGAAGATGCTCAAAAAACCACAAGCTCAGTTGAAATGGTCACGAGAAAAAACGGCATGTCTTTTAACTTGCTGTGAGATTCAGAAATGGAGAATTTCCTTGGCTTCAACTTTGACCTGATAAGGATCTACAGATTGACACAGAGACACATGACTGGAGAATCTGCACTCAGTGAATGAAGTGCAACCTGTACGGCAGAACTAGATGCTTTTGCTTTGTATACCTTAGAGGACTGGTCTGTTAGACGCAGGTCACAAAGGTAAACACTGATTACCGTCAAGTCAGAATTATTCCCCCCTTTGTTACGTGTTTTATGATGTTAAAGTGGGATGCTGTAACATTTAAGTGAGACAGGTGTAATGTGTGCGACAGATCAATAACGAGGCAAGGTTCAGTTACTCTTATTTAAAGCTTTTACTCAATAATTGAATTGAAACATGTAACAATAATAAATGGGGGAGAGAAAAAAAAAACAAAACATTTATAATTATTATCTTTAAACAAGAACAACGAGTGTAAGCCAAATCAAAGAAATTAACAAAACAAAACAATCCTTAAATCTAATGTCTTAACTAGGCGTCAAAAAGAAACACAAATAAAAACTGAGATCTTCAGTGTGTACGACACCCGAACTAAACTAATCAAACTACAAAACTCAAAAATACACGGGTGGCAAAACACTCAAACTAATCTAACAAAACATCAATCGAAACTAAAACAAAACAAACCGGATAAGTCCGTTAAATTTTAGTTTAGAATCACACAACCATCATCATATGTTACTTAAAGCCAACAAAGTTCAACAAGCAACTCGAATTATCACAGTAACTGAGAGATCACAAAATAGACGAAGCATTCGCACAAACAAATTGCGTGGAGCACAAAGGGTACGCCGAGGCAGGGCGCACGCCACACACTGGTCTGACAGGGCTTTAAATCCTTGCGGCTCGACCTGGGATTGGTGGAACCGGAGAGCGTCATAATGATGATGGACAGAATAATAAACCAATAAGAAACCTAGGGTTGAGCAAACGGAGAGGAGGGTGAAAAAAAGACAGAAAGAAGACATAAATCATAACACCCTTTTTTTGTTCTTTTTCCAATTTTTTCCAAATGATGTTTAACAGAGTAAGGCATTTTTCACAGTGTGTCTGATAATATTTCTTCTTCTGGAGAAAGTCTTATTTGTTTTATTTCAGCTAGAATAAAAACAGTTTTATTTGTTTTAAGCCATTTTAAGGTCAATATTATTAGCTCCCTTAAAAAATTTGTTTTGGATTGTCTACAGAACAAACCACTGTTATTGTAACCACGGGGAGGTACATACAACTGAGGTAAGATCCGCAATGCAGGTTTATTCGTCGTCAGGCAAGCAATGGTCAATACAGGTGCAAACAGGTATATGTAGGAAGTCCAGAATCGTAATCAGTAACAAGCTAGAGGCCGAAAGGCAGGCGGCAGACAGGGTTAACTAAATAAACAATACTAGGTAAGTACACAGGAAAACAAGGCTTGGAAAGCGCGTTGTAATGTCACTTTGACAGCTAACAAGACTCGGCAAACTGAATGGGTGAGTGTGTGGCTTAAATAGTGTGTGCAATCAGTCTCTGACAATCCTCAGGTGGTGAGAGTAATCAGTCTAGATGAGGAAGCATGTGTGAGTGTGACCGGAGTGCATGTATGAAAGTGTAGTCCATAAATGGCGGATTTGTAGTCCATGGTTATAGTTAGTGCAAACCAGCGATCTTATGGGATATGATCGCTGGAAATGATGACATTTATACAATGACTCATCTATTTACCATAACCTGACCCTAATTAAGCCTTTAAATGTCACTTTAAGCTGAATACTAGTGTCTTGAAGAGTATCTAGTCAAATATTATGTGCTGTCAACATGGCAAAGATAAAAGAAATCAGTTATAAAATGTGTTGAATGTTTAGAAATGTGTCGAAAAAATCTTTCAAACAAAAATTGGGGAAAAATATACAGGGCTGATAATTCAGACTTTAACTGTACATACAGGAATCAAATTAGGGTCCTCATAAGCACAGTTGCACTATTTATCTGTGCACTGAAACAAGGCTAAACTCAATGAACAGCAATTATTAACCTCAACATGACTAATACATTATTAAAAGCAAAAGACACATAATCATAATGTAAGGAATAATGTATATGTGAAGAGTTTAGAAACGCACTGCTGCCAAAAATGAGATAATGACATTGAGTGAATGCTTTAGGCGTGTAGTACATGTTCAACAAATAGTTTTGTTTGAAATCATCTGAATCGAAGCGTCAGCACATTCAGAAACAAGGGCGTTGCTAGCGTCGAAAGGAATAAGGGGCTTAGCCCCAAAGAAACCCCCCAGTTCTGATTCACCCTACTAAAATACCCCCACTTTTAAAAGGTGACCTACTATAATCTTAATAATACGATTATAAATGGTTTAATAATAATAAATAAAGGGGGTTTCAGTTGACAGTCTTTTAACAATAAATTGTGAAGCTTTGTGACATTGATTTTTCTTTTAAAAAAGAAAAACTTGACATTAAAAAGGAAAAAACATTGATAAATTAAGCCACTTCTCATTTACTGGTCTGTTATGAGCCATATCATACCTCTTGCGCCTCCAATTAGAGGTCTGCAGGGACCCGGCCAGATTTCGGCAGCTCTTTATTTCTACATAGCTGGTTGGTTTTCGGTTTTGTTCTCCCCCCTGCTCGTTAGCAGAAACGGGCACAGCGGGTAGAAAACGGGGCGGGTCTGGCAGCGGGACAATAAATGCTGAATCTTGACCTTATTCTGAAATGCGGACGTGCGCCTGTTTTCGTGATTGTTTCAGAACGTCCGATTCAGTCGCCTATGGGAGAAATGACTAGAAATAATAAATGTCAGAAAACCGTCAAACTACTCGCTCTACAAAGAAATATTTGCATGACTATACAGACCAAGTAGAATAATATAATACTAAAATATTAGTTTGCAACATCAAACAGAGAAACGAGCAGTTTTTAATGTCTAAAAATGAATGGAAGTTAATGAGACCGGAAGTCTTGAGCCAAAAAAGATTCAAACGGCTGCGTCCGCTCATCAGCGAAGAATCAGGTGAATAATTTAGTCCCGCGCGGATCTCTACCTCCAATCTCCTCCTGATTTGCAGTTTCTGTTTGGTTTTTTGAAAATGTAATTTTCTGCATCAAGTCTGAAAATATGATTTATTTTACAGTGCGAGTTGTTCTCCAATGTGATATAAAGCTACACATATATTCATTTGGACAGAGTGATTAACTGAGGTGTAGGAATTTCTAAATTCAATACCTCGTAAAATATTGATATTCAATAGGCTACTGTTTTTGATATGATAACAACTGTATCAAAAATAGTAAAAAAAAAAAAAAAGATCTGTATGCTGGAAATATACACTCACTTTTTTTTTCAGTTTTCCTCAAAATAGGGTGATGTGGGCATTACAGCACTTTTAAATGCCTGTTCATTCACACTTGAGCAGAAATTTCATATACAGTTGAAGTCAGAATTATTAGCCCCCCTGAATTATTAGCGCCCATGTCCCCCCCCCAATTTCTGTTTAATTGAGGGAAGATTGTTTCAGCACATTTCTAAGCATAATAGTTTTAAAAAAACATTTCTAATAACTGATTTATTTTATCTTTGCCATTCTGACAGTTAATAATATTTTACTTGATATTTTTTAAGACACTTCTATACAGCTTAAAGTGACATTTAAAGGCTTAACTAGGTTAATAAGGTGAACTAGGCAGGTTAGGGTAATTAGGCAAGTTATTCTATAACGATGGTTTGTTCTGTAGATTATCGGAAAAAAAAGCTTAAAGGGGCTAATCATTTTGTCCCAAAAATAGTTTTTAAAAAATTTAAAACTGCTTTTATTCTAGCCAAAATAAAACAACTAAGACTTTCTCCAGAAGAAAAAATATTATCAGACATGCTGTGAAAATTTCCTTGCTCTGTCAAAGATCATTTGGGAAATATTTAAAAAAGAAGAAAAATCAAAAGGGGGCTAATAATTCTGACTTCAACTGTATGCCTCACAAAAGTAGAACGTTCCAGGAAACCCTAATATGGATGAAGGCATCAGCTATTGCTGTATTTGACTGAAAATAAGATCAGTATAAACACAGAAAGGCTTTAACTGATCCTTTACACGACTGCCACAATAAATGCTCTATATTTGTTCCTCCATCCATCTTAGCTATTTTCATAAGAAAGTCGATTTATAATTTGATGCTAACTGACATAGCATGTTACAGTAGAATATAGCTATACAGTAATATGCTAGCCTCATGAACTAACTGTGATTTAACTATTAAAGAAGCAGATGTGACTGGCTATATCATATCTAGATAAATATGCCCATATCTACATCATATCTACAAAGCTAGAACAATTTACATTTTCCTGACTAACTCGCAGGTGTTAACATTAATATGGGTTGCGGCTGGGAGGGCATCCACTGCATACAACATATGCTGGGATAGTAAATAGAGACTAAGCTGAAGAAAAACTAATAAATATCTAGAGAAATAAGCCTGTAAAATAACAGAAAATGTTCTGGCAGTTTATTACAAGATTTTTGTGTAATATACAACACCAACCCAGACTATATAGCACTTTAAATGATTAAAAGTGTTCATAAAAGTCACTTTTTCAAACCTTTCAAGGTTAAAAGTTGATGGATTAAGATCCCATAATGCAATTCAAAAGCATTAATAGATGGGAAAAATAATAAATAATACGGAAAACTGTTAATTTACAGATATTTTTTTACAGTGTGGCTGTTCTCACAGAATGCCTGAAATGCTTAACAGTGTTCTGTGAATCGAGCACTGTTGTATCAGGCCATTTTTACATGACAAGAACGTAGCCAAAAGCAGGCATTTTTGTTAAGTTTATGACCCCTGTTCTCTGAGAGACTTTATTCATTATCTCTGTTTTGGAGAAACACGCCTGATAGGAGCTGACTAGCCTTGAAGCGGCTACTCCTGTGTGTGCGTGTGAGAAAGAGAGAGGAGAAGGTGTCAGAAAGGTGATCAATATTCCCAAGATGTTTTGGCCATCTCCGACATTGTGGCGCTGGAGGAGCAGATATACCGTACTGGGCCTTGAGTGACGTTTGAAAAGTCTTTGAAAGATATGCTTTCTGAACTCTACGTCCACATGTCAAGATTTTCCAATTTTATCAATGTTCAACCAGTCAGAATGTTTTAAGGGCATAATGTGTTCGACCTTCTTTTAGAGTTTAATCGCAGTTGATTGGAGATTGCACGCACAGCAGCCTATAAACTCTGACTTTTGCCAATGAAGTGTGGTTTATTCATAAACTAATTTCGAGAGGATCACGTGCTTATAATCAACACGGCTGGCTCCTTGTTAGCTCCGTAATCAGCCCTATTAGATGATTACGGAAGCATTATAAATAACCTGAGTTTTTCACTCCAGTTATCTTCTTCTTGAAGCTCCCCCCCTTTCCACCCATACATCCTCCCACTTTTTCTGATCGGGCGACACGGTGGCCCAGTGGCTAGCACTGTCGCCTCACAGCAAGAACACCGCCGGTCCAACCCATCGGGCCGGTTGGTGTTTCTGTGTGGAGTTTGCATGTTCTCCCCGTGTTCGCATGGGTTTTCCCCAGGTTCCCCGGTTTCCTCCCACCGTCCAAAAACATAAACCATAGCCAATCGACTAAAACAAATTATCACCCAATACAACCTGAGTTTACACTTCTCACGGTGACAAGCAGGGGAGTTCTCGAGACCTACCTGACCTCGAATTCCCCTCTCGCCCTTCTAACGGGAGGGAGCCCCGGGCTCGAGGATATTACGAGCTCAGGGCTCTCTCCCGGAACAGATACGCTTTATTGATTATCAGCTAAGTGTGAACTCTTGAAAAGAGAAACAATTCTTCAGTAAAATGAATCATAATCAGGTTTTTTGGCACACAGTGGTACACTGAAACAATTATTTAAAGATGATTACTTGAATTTACTAAACTATTTTAAGTTAAGTGGTTGTAAACAATTTGTTTGGGCTGGATTTAAACAAACAAATTAAGTTAAACATTACTAAATTTCATTTGTTCGTTTGCTTTAATTCAACACAAATAAATAGTTTGCAACAATTTTGCAGACTTTTTTTCAGTGATACGATACGGATCGGTACGGGTCACCTTCACAGTATGTCTGAGATCATTTTTTCTTCTGGAGAAAGTCTTATTTGTTTTATTTCGGCTAGAATAAAAGCAGTTTTTTAATTAAAAACCATTTTAATGTCAACATTATTAGCCCCTTTAAGCTCTATTTTTTTCCGATAATCTACAGAACAAACCATCATTATATAATAACTTGCCTAATTACACTAACCTGCCTAGTTAACCCGATTACCCTAGTTAAGCCTTTAAATGTCACTTTAAGCTGTATAGAAGTGTCTTGAAGAATATCTAGTCTAATATTATTTACTGTCATCATGATAAAGATCAAAGAAATCAGTTATTAGAGATGAGTTATTAAAACTATTATGATTAGAAATGTGTTGAAGAAATCTGCTCTCTGTTAAACAGAAATTGTGGAAAAAAATAAACAGGGGGGCGAATATTTAATTGACTTCAACAGTATATAATAATAATCATTCCAATCTTTGAAAAGCTGTGAATGATGTGTTATAAAGTGTTTCAGAGTCTTCAGGATTGGGTCAGAGAAACACTGCTCAACGTGTCTCCATAATGTTATGTAATGAATGTGTGGGTCAGTCTGACTGCAGAAATGCATCTGGACTGGAACCAAGACAAATGTAGACTTTAACACTCTTTAAATGCTGAACTTTACGCGCAGCAAACACGGCTTTGGTAAACACACAGAGGAGCTCAGAACTCATTAGCGAGCTAGCCCAATGTGGAATACTTGCTTGAGACAGTTTCCTCTGAAATGAAAATCTTTCATCGTTTAATCACGCTTAATTTACTCTTGGTTGAGTTTCTTCTGAATTATTGTTGTACAGTGTCACAAAATGAATGCTATATTGATGCGAGTATCCACAGCTGTATCCCTTCCAGATTTACCAAAGATTATTGGAACATGCATTGATTTCCATAGTAGGAACAAAAAAACGAAGTGGAGGTCAATAGCTTCTTTACCCCCCAACATTCTTCAAAATCAAGCGGCAACCTCCCGCTCTCCCTCGTGAAGCCTATACGGAAGTAACTGAGACTGCAATTCATTGACTCGCCTTTGGGGGCTGGCTCCAGGAAATACAGGGGCCTCATGTACAAAGACTTGCGTTAAATTAATACTAAAACATTGCGTACGGACAAAGCTGTAACTGTGCGTGAAATATTCAGATGTATGAAACACTGCGATTCTGCGTATCCCACGCATATTCTCTTTGTACATCCGAATGAATGTGAAACTGAGCGCACGAGCATGAGCGCAAAACCCCTCCCTGCCTCTTCCCCGGTATGTAGTAGAAGTAGTAAAACTTTATTGTCCTTGAGATTTGTTATGGGCATCGCCATATTGCTGCAGACACTCACTAAAACAAGCAATTAAAAACAATAGAAAATACAACAATTACAAAATTTATAGTTCTAATTAAGATATCCTCTTATTAAATAAACCCACTGACACAGGTACAAAGCTTCTTATAGCGGTTTAACCTACACTTTGGGACTCTATATCTTTTACCAGATGGAAGCAGTTCATATTGTGGTGGTGGAATATCTATCTCTATTCCATGCGTGTTCAAGAGAAAAGGTCAGGAGAGGTTTTTCTTCAATGTCAAAAATCGTAACAATTTATTGGATACAAATGAGTAATTCGATGACAGGGCTCTGGGTTACGTTACCCCAATGCAATACAAGAATTACATTCAAGAGGTTCGCAACTCACATACATTTCCTGACTTCAGCATATATACACCACGGATCTTAACAGGTGGAGTTTTGGTGTAACGTCACTTGTCAGTCATTGTTCAGTCCTCCATTGGCCGCCCCTTCGACATACTTCCTCTTTTTCTATGAATTCTCTGCCCAACAACAAAGCATACATCTATCTGTGTTCTGTGTTCAGTTTTAACACCTCTATTCAGACAGGAAGTTTCTGCAGAGCTGAATTTAATTTTGGACCCGCATCTATCTACTTCTGCAAAATTGCTAATTAGGATGCACAGCACTCACCCACAACACTAGAAGTTCAGTTAATATATGACCCTTACATGACCAATACAAATAATTGTTTGATTAAAAGAAAAGAGACAAAAAATAATGAAAAAATGGTTCCTATTATTCAATAGTGGAAACAAAAAATGAGTTGGATCGTTTACAATCCTTTCCACCTGATTGAGGACACAGTTCTCATATAAAACTTGAGGATTAAAATATTCATTGTGCCCGACAATTTTCCATGCTGTCTTAAAGAGATGCATCAGTTTAGATTTACACTGAACAGATAGGTTGCCAAACCACACTGTGATGCCATACCTGACAATGCTTTCCAGAACTGCTTTATAAAACAACATCATGAGCTGTTGTCTATGAATATGCTAATGACTCCATTTTGGCCAAATCAAACGAAAAAGCAATGGCAAAAGCAAGCAAGAAGAGAAACTTCACACTATGTGAGTTGGAGGTGCTCCTATTGGAGGTAGATCGGAGAAAAACTGTTATTTGCAAGTTTGTCCTCCGGAATTAATAACAAAAGAAAACAAATTGAGTGGGAGAGTTTAGCTGACGCGGTTAATGCAGTGGGGTCTGAACATTACGCTGTGAGTGAATTAAAAAAAGAAATGGTCTGATGTAAAGGTGCGGGTTAAGAGGAGAACATCGGCGCACCGTCTAAGTGTGGACCGAACAGGCGGGAGAACAGGGGATGCTGAACTAACACCCTTTGAGGAGAGAGTTGCCTCAATTGTGGGCAACACTTTACTGTCTGGAGTAGTATCAGTGTCTGTGGGAGACTGAGATGTATTAGAGCAGTGGCTCTCAAACTTTTTTCATCAAGTACCACCTCAGAAAAAAATTGTCTCTCCAAGTACCACCAAAAATGAGCAGTATTGAAATACAGTAGCGTAGTAGGCTCAGTAAAACGGCTACAACTCTGCTCAGTTAAAAAACGTGGCAGATTACCTCAGAAATATAGGCTATATGTCATATATGGTGTATTATATACATCATTTTTGATTATTTTGAAATATATGTAGCATGTACATGACATATTTCATTCCTCTGCGTACCACTAGAAGGAAGCCCGCGTACCACTAGTGGTACACGTACTACAGTTTGAGAACCACTGTATTAGAGGAACACTTTGTCAGGGCGGTACAGCAGCACCCCTCCGCTCTGATCAATTATGAATCTCCTCATTCACTTGTAGTGTGCAGCATCAACCTGGATGATGCGACGGCAGCCATATTGCGACCGCACACCACACACCAGCTGATTGGTGGAGAGAAGACAGAGTGATGAAGCCAATTATGATATGAGGAGGGTTAGGAGGCCATGATGGACAGAGGCCAGTGGGCAGATTTGGCCAGGATGCTGGGGTGAAACCCCTACTCTTTTTTTGAAGGACATCCTGGGATTTTAAACAACCACAAGGTGTCACAGTCTCAGTTTAACGTGTCATCTGAAAGACGGCGCTCACTGACAGTATAGAGTCCCCTTCACTATACTGGGGCATTAGGACCCACACAGACCACAGGTTGAGCGCCCCCTGCTGGTCTCACTAACATTAATTACGGCAGCAACCTAGCTTTCCCATGTGGTCTCCCATCCAGGTGATCGGGCACAGTCTTGCCTAGCTTCAGTGGGCGACCATGTGAGAGCTGCAGAGAGCTAGCTGCCGGCAACCACACAGTAATTTTGGTTGTTGCTAGAAGGGACACGGTTGCAGCTGGAATTTAACAAGAATTATGTATATTGTTTATTAAATTACCCAATAATTGTATTTCATTAATGTCTACCCCTACCCCAACCCTCACAGAAATGCAAAAACAGTAATTATATATAGTATTATTCATATTATTAGTCAAATTACTCATTAAATAGTATTTAATTAACATCTTTCCCTACCCCAACCCTCACAGTAATGTAAAAATATGTATTACGCCTGTTTCACACCGCAAGCGTCAGTGAGCAGCGCGTATGGAGAGCAGAAGCAGCACGCAGGCGTTTGCCTTTCACACCAGTTGCGTCTGCAACGCGCAGCTCTCCAGCAGCTGCTGCAGAGATCAACCTATCTCTGTCTATTCTATCTAGTCACCCATGTCTCTCTATATACAAATACACTTTTTAACTTTTCATCTGCACCAAAACCCACGGCGACTTTCTCCTATGCTGTTTCTTTAACCTGCAAATGTTTATTTCACAAATTTTATAGATCAAACAGTACTGTATGCTTCTCACGCTCTATGAGGAGTGTCTACAGTCAGAAGACAATCGCCTGTGATATCATGCCATTTGTTTTTTCATTTGTCAGGTTGTTGTAGGTCGAGTTATAATAATATAATTGTACAATATATAAGGGTGTCACGATCCTCCAAATCCTCGATTCGATTACATTTTCGATTCTAAAGTCACGATTCGGTTCGATTATGAATAATTAATTAATTAATTAATGACTAATTAATTATTTGTAGCCTACTGTTTAAACTACCTGACCTGCATGGTCTTTGTTTTACCCATAAACAAATCATACAGTAAATGAATAAAGGCAAGATACACACATAATTACCACCTGTCAATCACTTTTTCTGCGGGACTCGTGAATAGGCAGTGATCTGTGTCCTTATAATGGCGTCGGTAAAAAAGACGCACAACCAACAGGAACCAGCCAACAGTATCTGAGGTGTTCGCTAAAATGACAAAGTACAAGTGAGTGAAAGATTGAAGCAGTCCTCTGACTGCCTGGACCTGCTGTCTCTAACGCATGGCTGTGTGCGTCTGTGTCTGTGTGGTCACGTGATGTGCATTTTCAGAGGTAGAGAGGAAGGAGGGCTGCTCAGAAATGCTACACGCCACTGTGGATGTCAAATCGTTGTCGTTCTAAAATGCCTTTTAAAAACAAAGACAGTGTAAACAGGGCCTGAGTGTGTACTTTTCACGAGCGGATTTGCAACGGGGGCGGGCGGAGGATCGCGATGCCGGTGTTGTCTATCTGATGAACTATACGTTATACGTACATAGCAGAGCTTGCAAAACTGTGTTTTTTTTGTCGACAACACGAACGTTGTCAACATAACTCACTGGAAATCCAAAATGCTTACACACCGGCGACTTCATTGAAAGAGGAGAGGGTTTAAGTTCTGTCGACGGGTCTCCTGCATCTGCAGTTTAACAAGCACTTCAACAAGCCATTTTTTCCCGCTTGGCAAGCCAAGCTGACGTGACATGGGGGCGTGGCAGCATCGACGGTTCTATTTTTTGATTCGATAATCGAAATTGAGCATAAATTTCGATCGATTTTGATTAAAAATCGAAATCGTGACACCCCTAACAATATAGTTATAATATTTATACATGATCAAACTAGTGTTACTTTCTCCGCTTCAGTGATGTCCAGCGGCAGAATAACAGCTTGTTAATTCATGCTTGTGCAGAGGATGAGACGGACAAAAGTAATAAACCCCTTCAGACCTGAATTATGTTCCAAATTTCAGAAAAATGGGATGTCATGTGATGTCCATTGTAATGGACGCATGGTCTGAAGGGGTTAATGCAGGCCCTTTTTTTACTTATTTTCATGTTGTCGGGTTCACAGTGCAAACAGCTCCCAGGTGGAATAACTTGAGTGAACATAAAACAAAGCCGAATAAAAGTTTCTTACTCTGCTTGAGCTGCACAGCACACAGCGAGCTCACATCATCCAGCATGCGTGTCGCACTACACTACCCACAATACACTTCGCTATGGACTACAACTCCCCTAAATATTCTATTTCCCCTCTCCTGAAACACTAGCGTGCAACTTAAGCAAAACTGATACTAAAATTGTTTTACATTTGGTTTTGTAGTTCGGGCCTAAATAAATGTTTGTTGCCGTTTTTAATAGTTTAAGTTTATTTGATTGACTTTATATAAATCAGTTGACATTATTAAGGCATTTATTGGGTAAAATTGCTACTTTTTACTGTCATTCAATATATTTTGGTCTTTATCAATGCACTGTCACTTTAATTGAGCGTCAGCAGCGCGGCAAAAATAGACCTGGTGCGGAAACTATCGCTGCACTGCTGCTTCAGTGACGCTCACGCCTCGCGCTGACGCTGTGTGCGGTATAAAAGCTCTAAACCAGGGGTGTCCAAACTACGGCCCGAGGCTTTTTATGAATATTAATAGAATCTGCCCCGCTATACAAAAATTAACGTAATTCAATAAATAACCACCGGGTGTCACTATTACATGCCTTCAATTAGGCAGCAGTTCCTGTTATGAAGTAAAACGAACCGAACAAACTGAAAGAAACAATTAATAATCAAGTTTTGGCGAGCCATGACACACCAAGAAAAAGGAAAATCGACAGTGAGTGCAGGAAATTTCAGTCACGATGGGGCAAAGAATATTTCTTCACAGAGGTCAGTGGAATATGTATCTGTTTAATTTTCCAGGAATCAGTTGCAGTAATGAAAGAATCTAATATTAAAAGACATTATAAAATAAAGCATCAGGCCTTCAGCTCTTACACTGGTGCCAAACAAGATCAAAAAGTAAAACAAATAGCAGCTGCCCTATCAGCTCAACAACAGCAGTTTTTTTTCGTGCTAATAAAGTGCAAGAAAATTCTACGCTGGCTTGTTATGATGAAGCCCAACTAATCGCACAGCACAGGAAACCCTTCACTGAAGGAGAATTTATAAAGAGTGTTGCAAGTGTAATTTGCCCAGAGAAGACTCAAGATTTTAAAAACCAAAGTCTTTCTAGAAACACAGTTGGAAGATGAATAAAAAATAACAAATTAAAATAATTCCATAACACACACACACACATACATACATACATACATATATATATATACATACATACACATATTACACACACACACACACACACACACACACACACACACACACACATATATATATATATATATATATATATATATATATATATATATATATATATATATATATATATATATATATATATATATATATATATATATATATATATATATATATGCGCGTGTCTGTGTAATGTATGTAATATATGGCCCGGGACAACTTTTTTTATTTGCATCTGGCCCTCGGTTTGGATACCCCTGGTCTAAACTGTTAACATGGACGCCGAAAAAACACGCGCTGCTCATGCGCTGCTGACGCTTGCGGTGTGAAACAGCCGTTACTGTTGTGCAGTGTCACAAATGATGCTATACTGATATGCGTATACACAGCTGTATCCCCCTTCTAGACTTTACCCAAAAGTATATGGTTGTGGCTAGTATGGGATACAGCTGCGGCTGGAAGTGAACACAAATTATTTATTTTATTTATTAAATTACCCAATCATTGTATTTAATTAACGTCTACAGCTACTTCAACCCTCACAGTAATGTAGAAACAGTAACTAAACAGAGGATTATTCATATTAGTCACCCTACATATAATTAAATTACCAATACCCCAAACCTAAACGCAACCCTCGCAGTAAAATTAAAATAGTAAATTATTGTTGTACAGCTTCACAAAATAATGCTACACTGACATGTGTATCCACAGCTGTATCCCTTCTAGACGAGCTCATTGTGTCTTATCAGGCGTATGAAGAAATTATCACCGAGTCGTCTCGACTGCCACCTTCTATCAGAATGTGGAGACTCTAGAACATGCCGTGAGTCTCTTTATGTAGTCTCTCTCATAAAAACAGAGGGTTAAATGGGCGATAAGCCAAGATAAGTGCATGTTTTATCAAGTGTGTCGCCATAAAACACTTCCCATCACTTACTGGCAGACTCTGTCAACAACGGAAACTAGCTGGAATTTACTGTTTCAACATGTCACGATACGTCATACTCATAACAAGTGTCATGACAGTGCTATCAAATCCTGAAACTGTATGAAGGAATAATATGTGGCACAGATATATGATAATGTACAGACTCTGTTTATTTTAGCACATATTTAGGCCAAGGCCCTTCAGGTCAGTCAGCTCATATTGGACGTGAAGGAATCGTGTGGGACGGGGGTGATTGGTGCACACGGGGGGCGTTTGTGTCGATTGGAGAATAAAAGTGAATGTCCTGCATGTTCCTCTCTCGACTGTTTTCTTTGATTACCGTTGCACAACACTTTGTGCTGTTTTGCAAGTCACTGTACATAAAGTTTAGGCGAGTTTGCACATGTAATGGACAAAGACAAAACTTTCAGTGTTTTCGGCACTGAAAGGGCATCCTAAAAAAAAAACAGAGCTCTTCTTAAGGGGCTTCTTATGTAATATCACATTCAGCTAAACATTGAAAGGTTTGTATGCATGTTGGCTGTTCTTTTTGCATAGCAGCGGCCTAAAAAAAGCTAATGTTTGAAAACAGGAGTGCAGGTTTTTAGAAATTATAGCATTGCACTGCAAAAACTGCTTCACTTATTTAGATTTCTTGTCTTGTTTCAAGTCCAAATATCTACAAATTCACAAATAAAGTAGAATTTTCAAGACAAGCAAAACATATTGTCTTGTTTTGATAAATAATATGCCAATATTAAGTGAGTTTTTCCTTTAAAACAAGCAAAATAATCTGCCAATGGGGTAAGCAAAATAATCTTGTTTTTTCTTTTGACGTAAGATTAATTTGCTTACCCCATTGGCAGATTATTTTGCTTGTTTTAAAGGAAAAACTCACTTAATATTGGCATATTATTTCTCAAAACAAGACAATATGTTTTGCTTGTCTAGAAAATTCTACTTGATTTGAGAATTTGTAGATATTTGGACTCAAAACAAGACAAAAAATCAAGTAAGAAAAGCAGTGTGGAGTGTGGACTGCAAATAAAATATGATGCACAGACTTATTAATGATTCCTACTTGTCTTTCTCGTGATTAATAGTGGGCAAAATCTGATATGTAGCGGGGGAAAAAGACGAAAGAGTTCATCAGACGCTGGATTCGAGCCAAGTTCATGCTCGAACGTGTCAATACATGATCACATACGTCTTACGAGCTGCGCTACTGAGGCTGTTAAGGGTACTGCAACATTTTACAGATATAAATCACACTATTTCTTTTTTTTAATGCACTCAGTGCGATGTTCAGACCCAACTGTGTTAACCGCATCAGCTAAACTCTCCCACTCTATTTTTTTCTTTTGTTGTTAATTCCGGAGAACAAACTTGCAAATAACACCGCTTTTCTCCGGTCTACCTCCGAAAGCAGCAACTCCAATTCACATTCTGTTCAAAGTTTCTCTTCTTGCTTGCTTTTGCCATTGCTTTTTCGTTGGGTTGTCCATTAGCATAGTCATTAGTATATTCATACGGGGGAGGAGGCAGGGAGGGGTTTTGTGCTTGTGCATGTTGCACTCAGTTTCACGTTCATTCGGATGTACAAAGAATATGCGTGAGATTCGGCGTACGCAGTGTTTCATACATCTAAATTTTTTTCTGCGTACGCACATTTACAGCTTTGTGCGTACGCAATGTTTTAGTAAGATTTCCACGCAAGTCTTCATACATGAGGCCCCTGCTGTTTCAAGCCTTAGACCGGCCCACCTCAGTTCACGACTGACTATATTAAAATAAGGTCATTTCCAATTCAGTTTCTAATGACACTATCACGTCTTTTTCAAGGACACAGCTGCTTTAGAACTTCAAATGTTTTTCATAAATATAAGACCATTAAAGGGCAGGTAAATCTTCAGCACTATTCTTTGAAAAAAATCCCAATGTGCTTTCCTGCAATATCTGAATATATATTCTGTGCAAAATTCTTTAAAGATATCCCGTCCTTTGTAACGGTGGTCACACAAAAATAAAAATATGTACATCTACATAAGTAACCCAAACAGTATTATATGTCTTAACAATAAATAAATTTTGTTTTTAAATTTACTGAAGTGAGGTATGAACTCAGGTCGGCGGTGTTGTAATGCAATGTGCTGACCACTGGACAACAATGGCTTAATCTTTTTCTCACCTTTTTAGATTTCAGATCAAGTTGTGTCAGATTTATTAATGTCGTGAATCATCTGATTTTCATTGAGCCGCTGTAATGTTCATTAATATGAATTATTTGAATTCTTATATTCACTAAGGTGCCCCCTTTGTGGTCGAATGATAGTTACGTCATCATTAACCTGCAGGCTGCATTTTGCTCACGGGGCTGCGAGACGATAAATAAGAAGAGCGGAGCTGCGGCAGAATAATGAATAAAAAGAGTGAGGCTATGGTCAAATAAAAAAATAAATGAAAAAAGTCCAACGGCTGAGAGTGCAAGCAGCTAATGACACCGGCCCTCGCAGCCAAAAAACGAACTGTTTTACTGGGAATTCCCCCAGTCCTCCCGATTAGCCAATCCGGGCCTGACTGCAGTGCTAATGTAAGATGTCGATACGCAAATAGTATCCGATCCACTAAATTCACACACGTATACTATATTTAATTTATAACAGGCCAAACTTGACAACGCAGGCACATCTTTAAAACCAAAATGCAAAAAGTTTACCCTAATAGGAATTTGCAGTTTTAAGCAAACTTCATCCCGCAACACTGTTTATAATAGGCTAGAATTCTCGTAATCGCGAAATTCAAAAGCAAAAGCGTAAAACTTATAAGCGCGCATTCAAATCGGGTGTCTTCGGTGTTCATCGTGCTCGAGAATGAGCATTTAAACTTTAAAATGTAGCTGCTTCATTCAGGAGGGTTTGATAAAACAGACTCGACTCTGGGAGTCGATTCCTGTCCTGGAGTCAGTTCCGGTACTGGGTCCATTGAGAGTGGAGGAATCGACTTATTTGGAGTCGACTCCCCATCCATACTGTATAGTTCATTCATTCATTTTCCTTCGGCTTAGTCTCTCATTTATCAGCCACAAATCAGCACTGGGAAACACCCATGCACTCAAATTCATACACACTACAGTCAAATTAGTTAATGTAATTCCCCTATAGCACATGTGTTTGGGCAAACTCGCTCCTGGAGGGCCGTTGTCCTGGAGTCGATTCTGGTACTGGGTCCATTGAGTGTCGAGGAATCGACTTATTTGGAGTCGACTCCCCATCCCTACTTTATACTGTATAGTTCATTTATTTATTTACCTTCGGCTTAGTCTCTCATTTATCAGCCACAACTCAGTACTGGGAAACACCCATGCACTCGAATTCATACACACCACAGCCAAATTAGTTCATGTAATTCCTCTATAGCGCATGTGTTTGGGCAAACTCGCTCCTACAGGGCCGTTGTCCTGCATAGTTTAGCTGCAACACTAATCAAACACACCTGAACATGCTAATTAAGATCACTAGAAAACTATAATCAGGTGTGTTTGATTAGAGCTGGAGCTCCGGGACCGAGTTTACCCACCCTGGTTTAGACTGTGGGGGGAAACCAGAGGACTCAGAGGAAACTCACGGCAACACGGGGAGAACATGCAAACTCCACACAGAAATGCCCTACAGAGCCAGTTGGGACTCAAACCAGCGACGTTCTTGCTGTGAGGTGAGAGCGCTAACCACTGAGCCACCCATAACACCATCTGAAATCAATAAACACAACGGAGCACTAGAATGTATCCCATAGGGGAAACAGAACATGCAAACATTGCAAAATCTCGTATATGAGCTCAGCAGAAGGAAGTCATACATACAGAAACAAACTGTACCTAACACACACTACTGATAACCGAGCACAGAGGTTGCTGTGTGTCAACAATGGGGTCGGATTTAGTCCTTGATGTTCGAGATTGTTCGATTTCTCGCTTCTCTCTCTCACACATAAATATGACCCTTGTAAACTGGAGCTGATTACGTAAGAACATACGTGGAAATACGAGTCCTATGTCATGCGTGAAACCGCCGACCTTTACTGTCATCCTCACGAGTGATCCTGAAGGCCTTTATTGTTGAAGTAACGTGCTCCTGCTGAAGAGGAAAATTAGATGAACTATTTGAAGAGGCTTGCCGTCTCATATTAGGTGCAGCAAGTCGAGGACAAATGCAAACCTGTCCATGACCTCCACGTGAGAGTGATGAAGTCGGTCATTTAAGGAGAAGCAGATGAAGAGACAGTACAACAAGATTAAAGTCATCCGTTACTTAAAGTAAACCATCAGAAGAGAAATCTGCTCGCTTTCAATAAGATTAAAAAACGATGATGCTCACAAATCTTGAATTTTCCTCAATCATATCAGATTAGTACACTTGTCATAAGTTATTTCCACACAAATATGTGGAAAAAAACCGCGTATAACTGCAGAATAAGTGTCATTTTGTCTGACAGTTTACAAGTGATCTGTAGTGACCCACTGTAAAGAACATGTTAATTAACACTTTAACATGTTAATTAAAGGGCCATGACACCCCCCACTTTCGATTAAAGTCTACTTCAGAATTTTTTCAAAAGATGCATGATTAATGGGCGTGGAGCTCCGCGAGCATCGGGCAGGAGTGGGCGTGGCCAGCAGGGGAGAAGGGGAGCGAATAACTGTTGATGTCAGTTAGCTCACAAAATGAGACACAAACCATGAGGAGACGCAAGAGTTTATAGTTTACAAAGGTAAAATGCAAAGAAATAAACAGTATTTTAATGCCCTGCTACATTTGTTATTCGTAATTTCATATACACATAACCACAATTTATATCATTATAAAGATGTGTGTTCATGTAAACACTATAAATGAGGACTTCTCCCTCAATCCCCGTATCCAGCAGACTCAGTGCAGCAGGTCTCCTGACCTGTCTATTTTAACCATTAGTCCTGCTGGTAATCTGGAGGATTTAGGCAAACACAGCAGCACAGTGATGTGTCTGAATGTGAATGAACTCCTGATAAAAGGCAGCGTCCGCCATTCTCTAATTTTCGGGCTGCTCTCCCGACAAAAATGCTAGCAGCTCGCACACAGCTTTGCTGTATGATCGGCCCTGTCAAGATCGCGGGGGAAAACATGCAACAAACCCTGTGGATCATGGAAACAAACGCATATGAGCCTTCATGAACGGCTAAATACTGTGCCGTGGTTTCCGTGTCTCTCAGCTCGGGCTTGACACTGGCAGGTCTGGCAGGTCTTATGAATAATTAAGCAGCCGGCTCTTCTCATAGGATAAGAAAACTCGGCTATGAATAATAATGAGAAACCGACGCGTCATCATTGCACTTGCAGTACTGCGCTACGTCGCCGATTTTGATCCTGCCCTAAAAATCATTTTAAACCCGGAAGCTGAAATTAGCTGACAAAAACTCAAAATTATCCAGTTTTCCCCACAATTAAAGCTGACAGCTGCTAACATTGTCTTAACTGATGCTCAACACACACACATCTGTTAATATAAAAAAAAAAGTTCTCCAGGGTTTCCTGAACCTTTAACACTCATAATTTGGGATTTACGAGTGTTTATTGTTTATTAAAGGTTGTGAACTGCATTATGGGATGTTGATCTCGGCTCTGTCGACTTTTAGTGTTGAAAATTCAACTCTACAGTTTAACAAAGTGACTTTTATTGACATTTTAGTCATTTAAAATAATATCTAGAGAAATAAGCCTGTAAAATAACAGAAAATGTAGAGGCGGTTTATTTCAAGGTTTTGTAGTGTGTGTATACAAGACTTGTGTGCCCATCTAGCTTCTGTTTATACTGGAGATGAATTGTGTAGCACTGCCCTCTACTGGAGGTGTTTATTTATTAACGAGCTTTTCTCTAACAACGCAAGAGGACTTGGAAAGCTGTTAAAAAAAAAGAAAAAAAAAGAAATCCAAATCAACCAGATAAATAAAACTGAAAATATGTCAAAATGTTTTAAGAAATTTTATAAACCATTCTCAAGTCATAAAAGCTATATGGACAATCAGATAGAAAAACTGGATAGAGCATGTCACATCACAGAACATGCATTTCTGAAAATATGAAGGCCAAATTATCATTGTAAAGACAAAAGCATGAAAAGATATGTGGTCCTGGATCAGAAAATTAACATTAAGTTTCTATTTTTTCATATAGAAGCTGAATGAATATGTTTTTAACTGATGTGTATATCCTGTATAGGACAACATTTGTCCAAAATACAACTAATTTAAAATCTAGAATCTGAAGGTAAAACAACAACAACAAAAACAAATAAATACAATATTGAGGAAAAATCACCTTTAAAATTGTTCAAATTAAGTTCTTGACAATGGGGTGTCACGGTGGCGCAGTGGGTAGCATGATCGCCTCACAGCAAGAAGGTCGCTGGTTTAAGCTTGGCTGGGTCAGTTGGCATTTCTGTGTAGTTTGAATGTTCTCCCTGTGTTGGCGTGGACACCAATACTCTGAATATTAATATGATTAAGGTAATTCCCTTATTAAGAGTCTACTATGCAAGCAGCGATTTTTGATTTCCTTAAAGGACCACCGAGTCATGAAATGCCAAGGTTTTTCTTTCTGTTCGCCATGCGGTATCAAATTCCATTAAAACAAAAGTCGAAAGCTAAAAATGAAACATACGAAATTGCATGAAACTCTGGAGGAAACGCTGATAGCCTGGTGATGCCACATTAATTATTTTATACTGAAACTTGCCTTTAAAAAGTTCTTCCTTGGCCTTATCCATATTTCTTTGCATGTTGAACACACATCGACCACAACAGGAAATAATAAAAAAAAAAAACGGCAACTGCGTTAATTTTTTTACGTGTTAAATATTTCTAATTAATCGCATGCCATAACGCACTAATTTTGACAGCACTAGTCAAATTATAAATGATGATCTCTTTTAAGGGCATTCACCCCAACCCTCTGCATCATTCTCACTCTCCTCTTAGATGGGATGGTGGGCTAAATCAAAGGCTACATTAGGCTAACTTCGGCCCGCGGGCCCTACTTTGGCAATCTCTGGCCTAAACACTGAAGAGCAACTACAACGATGCGATTTATCCTTCAGAATTAAATTTGTTGCAATAGTTTTGAACAGCAAGAAGGTTGCTGGTTCGAGTCCCAGCTGAGCCAGTTGGCATTTCTATGCGGAGTGTGCATGTTCTCCCTGTGTTGGCATGGGTTTCCTCCCTGTACTCCACCAGTCTAAACACATGCCCTATAGGTGAATTGGGTGAACTAAACTGGCCACAGTGTATGAGAATGTGTGTGAATGAGTGTGTATGGGTGTTTCCCAGTGCTGGGTTGCAGCTGGAGGGGCAAAACATATGCTGGAATAGTTGGCGGTTCATTTCAATGTGACGACCCCTGATAAAGAGACTAAGCTGAAGGAAAATCAATGAATAGTTTTGACCCATGCAATGTATTGTTGGCTGATACCAACATATTCTCATGCAACATAAGACTAGTGTGGTCCAGAATCACATACTATGATTAACCAATGAGAAGTCTTTGTTTCATTATTTTTTTTTTTTACAGAATTGGGACACCAACCAGCTGGAAGCGTCTCTTCAATAGCCACAGGAGGGCTCTGGAGCGAAGGGTTCCTAAGAGACCGCAGATCTGACCGCAGGAATGGACGAACACGAGGGAGAATCCCTTGGCTGAACCATGCGGCCAGCTGTGCGGTACAGGACTGAACACTGATCACCCCTATAAAACTTCTCTCGCTGATTGTGCAAATAACACTCCCCTCACTGCGAAGGCATAAAACTTCAGCGAGCGGCTCCCCTGGACAGTAAATGTGCGATGGTTCCCCAAACGTCATGTTAATGGTTTCCTCTTTCTTTGAATGAAAAACAAATCCTGAATGAAAATCAGTGCTCAGTGTGTGTGTGCTACCAAAAGCATTGAAAGACACAATAAAGGTTGTACAGCTAGACTGAACTGACAGAAAGAGTTGAATATCAATTCCATTCAGTTCATCTTTATTTCTAGAGCGCTTTTTACAATGTAGACTGTCAAAGCAGCTTGACATTGGTGAAGAAACGATTATAAAAAATCTTAATGGGGTATATGCCGAAGCATGCTAATAGGACTTTTAATTTGCCAGTAACCTGGGTTAAGCGCTTCCGGCAAATTGAATGCCAATGCAAAATCTGATGCAATTAAGGTCAGTTTTCTTTAAAAATCAGCGATCTCCACTAGCTGAGTGATATCCGATTTAAAGTGGGTCTCAGATTGTACAAGAAGCTCTGCATTAAACTACATTTCCCCCGCCATGTCTTTATTATATGAGCATTTATTTTACCCCAGTATATTCAATGGAGCTTCTGCGTTAGCCTGCCAATTCTGACGAGCGCGTGCGAGTAAACAGCTTTTTGTTTCGTTTTACACTTTGTAGAAAATATAATTCTTCTTTTTATTTTATTTTCTCAGAGTTATTCTTGATTCTCTATTAGTATGGTGTGTATGCTTTGCCTAAAGAGATGTGAAATCATTTACCTTACCGTCATTCTTTACTCTATATTTTTATATATTCTATACTATATTTGGTATGTTCTGTGAAATTATATGCTAACCTAGACTGGCCTTTGAGGAGATGTATTTTGCATACTAATGAGGCATTTTGCAGCAAGAGCTATCTTGGACAAGAAATATGCAGCAGAAACAATAAAAATAACATGTGTCTCTCGCCTCTGATTTCCTGTGAAAAAGTATTGGAGCCTATGTAGGTCTCTAAGCATGTGCATTTAACTGGTCTTGTTCTTCTGTGCAAAAAAGAGGAACTAGAGATGGGGCCGAAAAGCTGACAGAGACAACCCGCCTTCTCTTCCTTTTGTGTATAAAACCAAGTGGTGCTCGCTGCAGAGCCATTTGGGCGAGCTGAGCTCCAGCGAGGGGGAGCTTGAGCTTGAGCTCCACCTTTTTTGCACGTCTTCTACGAGTGATGTCACTGGGGGTAGGGTTAGGGGTGGGGTTGGTGTACGCATTAAAACAGCTTACAGGAGGCAGAACGAGAGCTCATGCTCCCCCTCGCTGGAGCTCAGCTCTGCTCAAATGGCTCTGCAGCGAGCACCCTCTCTATAAAACTGGGTTTCTAGGTACCGGGCGGTGCAGAGTACCTGACCTTAGTCCCGGTTAGCACTGTATAACGGTTAGACTATCTTGGTGTATGCCCAGAGCTCTGAACATCGAATTATTCATTTGTATTCAATAAATTACTAATCTTGTAAGCATTAAACAATTTCTCCTGAGTTTGAATTGAACACGCATGGATAAGAGGAAAATATTCCAACAACTTACGCAACTAAATAAATGCTAGTTTATTTAACTGAATGTATTTTAATGACATTACAACATCGATGCTGTATAAGGAACCGTATAAAATGGTAAAAAGTTCACAATAACAGGTCACCAGAAGTGTATCAGCATGGGAACTGCACTAGCTCGGCATATACCCTATATTTATTGGTTAAATGCTGGTGTAGTAGTAGCTGAATTAAAACTAGGCTTGTCACAATAAGGGATTTTTGCTGTGTGATATATTGTCACAGATATTGTCATTTTGAGATCATTTTATGCCACTGATTATATAATGATCATATAAAAGCATAATAATGCAAACAGCCATGAGCACTTTAAAATTTTCATCATTCTTAAGGTCATTTACGTTCTATGAGTTGATGTTAAAACGGTCCTTATGTCCTATTATAGATACTATTAAATGTCCTGCACAGTGATGAGGTAGAATGTAAATGTCATTGTAAAATGGCTTTAAAATTATTTGTGAAATTGTACACTCACCGGCCACTTTATTAGGTACACCTTACTAGTACCGGGTTGGACCCTCTTTTGCCTTCGGAACTGCCTTAATCCTTCGTAGCATAGCTTCAACAAGATACTCCTCAGAGATTTTGCTCCATATAGCATCACGCAGTTGCTGCAGATTTGTCGGCTGCACATCTATGATGAGAATCTCCCGTTCCACCACATCCCAAAGGTGCTTTATTGGATTGTGATCTGGTGACTGTGGAGGCCATTTGAGTACAGTGAACCCATTATCGTGTTCAAGAAACCAATACAAAGGTAGGCTGTAGCCAACACCACCCTGAAGTGTTGATACAAGGCAGGATGGATCCATGCTTTCATGTTGTTGACCCTACTATCCGAATGTCGGAGCAGAAATGGAGACTCGTCAGACCAGGCAACATTTCTCCAATCTTCTATTGTCTATTTTGGCGAACATGTGCCAATTGTAGCCTCAGTTTCCTGTTCTTAGCTGACAGGAGTGGCACCCAGTGTAGTCTTTTGCTGCTGTAGCCCATCTGCCTCAAGGCTGGATGTGATCAGAGATGCTCTTCTGCAGACCTCAGTTGTAATGAGTGTGAATTTGAGTTACTGGTGCCTTTCTATCAGCTGGAACCAGTCTGGCCATTCTCCTCTGACATCAACAAGGCATTTGCGCCCACAGAACTGCCGCTCACTGGATATTCTCTTTTTCAGACCATTCTCTGTAAACTCCAATGATGATTGTGCGTGAAAATCCCAGAAGATCAGCAGTTTCTGAAATACTTAGACCAGCTTGTCAGGCACCAACCACCATGCCATGTTAAAAAGTCACTTAAATCACCTTTCTTCCTCATTCTGATGCTCGGTTTGAACTGCAGCAGATCGCCTTGACCATGTCTACATGGCTAAATGCATTGAGCTGCTGCCATGAGATTGGCTGATTAGACATTTGCTTTAACGATTAGTTGGACAGGTGTACCTAATAAAATGAGTGTGTTTGTATATATATATATATATATATATATATATATATATATATATATATATATATATATATATATATATATATATATATATATATATATATATTTATTTGTTTAGTTTTTTTTTTATTCAAGTAAATAAAGATGACTAAACAGTTAATTCAATTCAACTAAAAAAGTTTAGACGGCAAGTTTTTTGTGTACTTGAAGATTACCTCAACAGTTTTTGCTGTTGCTATATATATATATATATATATATATATATATATATATATATATATATATATATATATATATATATATATATATAGCAACAGCAAATATATATTTTTATATATATATATATATATATATTTATATATATATATATATATATATATATATATATATATATATATATATATATAGCAAGACGGCAAGTTTTTTGTGTACTTGAAGATTACCTCAACAGTTTTTGCTGTTGCTATATATATATATATATATATATATATATATATATATATATATATATATATATATATATATATATATATATATATATATATGTATATATAGCAACAGCAAATATATATTTTATATATATATATATATATATATATATATATATATATATATATATATATATATATATATATATATATAGCAAGACGGCAAGTTTTTTGTGTACTTGAAGATTACCTCAACAGTTTTTGCTGTTGCTATATATATATATATATATATATATATATATATATATATATATATATATATATATATATATATATAGCAACAGCAAAAACTGTTGAGGTAGTCTTCAAGTACACAAAAAAACTTGCCGTCTAAACTTTTTTAGTTGAATTGAATTAACTTTTTAGTCATCTTTATTTACTTGAAACTAAATCTTGCTGTCATGACCGTTTGTCATGAAGTTGTTTTTACAGTGTTTTTGCTTGATACGCTGATATATTAATTATTGTGACAGGCCTAATTAAAACTCATTTTAGTTTAGTATAAATGTCAACAGCTCACAAGTGACACTTAGGAGAAATACAGAGAGAGAGAGAGAGAGAGAGGCGGAAGTTCAGTAGTAAAAGCAAGTGAACTTTCTGTCCAGTAAACAAACTAAGTGTGATGCTAATGAAAAAGGGTCAACAAAGAGAGAGAGAACAGAAGAAAAAGTCTCTTCCGACAGAAAACGAGTCCCGACCGACTAACTTCACCTCTACTTCCTTTTTGTGCCTCATCCTGTTCTCCTCCATCCATCCATTCTTCTCTTGTGTATCTGCATCCTCTCATTTGCATCTCTGGGTGATGGATATTCTTACTATTTAAAGATTCTCTAATTGTTTCTCAGTGGTTCTGTGTTCACAAAAAAAAAAAAAAAAACTGTTCTCAAAAGTTCCCTTATTTAAAGTTGTTTTAGCCACACTTCTTAGATTTGAATCTAAAACTTCTCCAACTTTGAGTTATTTTCCTGTCCAAGAAAATCGCGCGCTTTGTCAGATGGGCGGGAAAAGCTGAAGATTGATGCGCGTGTGAAAAAGAGGCGCGCGAAATGTCTCGCGGCGCAAACAGGATTGTGCGGCGGTCTGCGTTCAGATTTATGTGTCTGCTCCATTTATAGAGCACGCGGTAAATTTTACTTCCGCCACAACAAGCCTTGGCTGATGTCCGGCCTTTAGAACCTTAAAGAGTGTAAATAATTACATTTCATTAGTTTTCTATGACAGCACTTGCTGGATTTCAGACGTCTCGGAGACTCCAACCACTGTTAAGGAGACTTAAAATAATAATAATAATAATAATAATAATAATAATAATAATAATAATAATAATAATAATAATAATAATAATAATAATAATAATAAAACAAAAGCTATTTTTTATTTGATAATTTTCAAAGTCTTACAGGATACACATGACAATTGCACATAGCCTACTGGCACACTTCACGTTGTCTGTTTTATTTAACCCTTTAACTGTCTGTTCTATCAAATGGTTAAACTGTTAAAGTAATTTAAAAATGACTGATTTAAATAATATTTAACAAACACAGCATTGTTGGTTTACAAGAAAATCAAACAAATATAATCCTGTTGCATTACTACACTTGATTTTGGTTTTATTGTAAAACAAAACAAAACAAAACAAGAAAGCATGTTAAATAAGAATCTGAAATATTTATGGCATACTTCAAAAAATAAAGATGTTTTATTTTAATATTTTTTTTTTAATAAATTGGTCTTACACTTCATATTTTGCAGATTGTTTATAGTCACTCTGGTACTTTTACCATCAACCGATCTCTATCAAATGGTTAATATTTTAGAAATGATGGGATGTGTTGAAAAAAAAGCATTTAACTAGAAACTGTAGGAGTTAAGAAATGCAGTCCTTTTTTTTGCTGTTGGTCAGTTTAATAATAATAATAATAATAATAATAATAATAATGGCCTAAGTGTCATTTTTTGTGTACGATTTCAATATGAGTCAACATTCAGCACACAGCTCATTATTTGTTTTTATAATGTCAACAAAAATTGGTGGTTTTCACTCTGATATAGCTAATGTAATGTTTAGTCAAAACTAAACAGTGTTTTAAAGCTTCTTGCAAAGCAGTGCAATAGTAGAATAACTAATATTTAAGAAAGTCAACAGACTGTCCAGACACCTCTATCTTTTCTGTTAATTTTACTCCAAACATACAGTGGTTAATGTATTGTTTTTCTTGTCAGACTTACTCAAACATTACATTATTTAGTCAATGCACCGCATAAAACAATTATTAATGAATATCATTAATCTGGACAACTAATTATCTCTTGCAGTTTTCACTTCAAATATAGTAAATGCACTTTTTAAATAGTCAAAATTACTTCAAGCCTTTAACAAATTGCTTGTAATAATAATAATAATCATAATTTTTTGTGTAATAATAATAATAATAATAACTTATTTAGTAGTTATAAGTATATAATTTACTTAGATGTAACTAATAATAAATTTAAAAAGTGCATATATGCATACTTAAATGAGTAAAGATGATTTAGTATTTAAAAATGTTTTATCTTGATAATGTTTTAAATAAATTGGTCCTACACTTCATAATTTCAGACTTTTTATACATGCATAATACTATGAAGAAGCTGTTAATTTCACTCCATATAGTAAATGCACTTTTTAAAGTCAAACTTACTTCAAGTTTTTTACAAGTTCTTTCCATACAATGTAATCATTTATTTAGTAGTTTTAAGTATAATTTACTTTGATGTAATTAATAATATTATGATAAAAAATGTATGTATATGTATATATATATATATATATATATATATATATATATATATATATATATATATATATATATATATATATATATATATATATATATATAAATGCATTTAACTAGCAACATTAGGAGTTAATAAATGCAGTCCACAATTTTATTTGTTGGTGATGCAGTTTAAGAGTTAATAATAATAATAATAGTAATAATTGTAATGATTATTGTTATTAATATTAATAATAATCAGTCGTCATAGGCCTATTCACTACTACTAATACTGTTGTTGTCATGATCATTAATGAAATCTAAGGCGTGTGCACTAATCTTTACAAAGGGATAACGCGCCGACGTGACATTAAACGCTTTCAAATAAACACGCAAGGTAGCCTAATTTATCTCTAATAGGTTGTGAAAATACGTACTGAAATAAGACAACTGACACTACAAACCAGTCAACTTTTATACTTCACAAGTCTGAATAAATAATAAATGAATAAAGAACGAATAAATAAAGAAACATTTTGAAATAACCCATGCACAATTAGGCTTAAATGTTTACCATATTTTTAACAATCTAAACGACACTGTTGCAATATTTGTGGCAACACTACTGTTACTATATATTTTAGATTTTTTCCCTTTAAGCTGAATTGCATTTGATTTGTAAGCTATTCATTTTATCAACAGTAGCCTAGTAATAAATGTTACAAATAAAGAAAAGTTCTACGCAGAATTACAGTGTCTAATTATTTCTGCGCCCCCATTCAAAGGTTTGCACCTGCTTTCTGCGCTTTTATTCAAGCGGACATGGATCGACTTCAAAGTCATGTCAGTCCGAAAGTCGCAAATTCCGCTTGGGGGAAAGAAGGGAGGGGGGCAAATAAAAAGCCGCCGAGCTAATTGAACATCCGAGGTCGCATTTATACATAATAAACGCGTCCTGTGAACAATAGCAACATACAGTTCCTTGATTTCGACATATTTAAATCGAGCAGAAAAGTTTACAAAGGCGGAGGAGCTCAACAAAAGGGCTCTATTTACAGATGGAGACACGGGGGGTGGGAGGAGGAGCGGAGGGCCACTGAATTAATGAATTAAATAGTGCTGAGGCGCTGAAAGTACGTATTTACGTCAACAATGAAAGCCAGGACTGAGACGAGAGGAGGCAGTTTTCAGATAGAGCTGCTAACAAAAAGTTCTTGAGAAGTTCCACTTATAGGACAAGCCAGATAGAAAGAGAGCCAGAAGGAGGAGGAGAGAGACAGAGAGAGATATAGAGGACGACATTACATAATAAATCGGTAACATTCGACCGGCACTGACTGACACTTATGCTAACTTATTATTAGGGTCGAATCGATTTATACTGTATATAAGTTTAACTTAAAGTTAGTCTAAATACTTTAATACACATCCAAACGCAAATGGTGTTATTAGTTGTGTGATATTTGTTTGTTTGAATGACAAACAAGTGTAGAATTATGAGACCTCCGCGGCTAGTCGTTCTTTTGGCGCGAATTATGTTGACAGGAACGCGCGTGTGTATATTGTGAATTTTCGCCTCAGATTATTATTCCCTGATGTTTCCTGACACTGGAAATCAGGAGTGACTTGTACATCACACATAGAGAGCTCTGCATTGCAAGTCCTCAGTTAAAGGTAAGTGCTAAAGTAAAAACTAAGTTTTAAAATAGATGCTTAAGTCACTTATTGTGAGGCCTATTTGGAATATGTGTGCTGATATTGTGTCATAAAGATGTAAATGATCTCAAATCAGTGCATTAATTACTGTTTTTTATGCTTAAATAATGCAACAGTTCACCATGGAACAGGTGCAATCAAACAAGATGTAGATGACACATGTAAAAACATCATATTTTGTAGACAATACGGTAAAATTATATGCTTAAAAGTCAGTGGTGAATGTTGAGTTGTTCTGATGTGTAGCTGACTGGTTGCTTAAATGGCTTATTGTTTGTATTACAATACAGATTAAGTTAATTGTAAAGTTAATTTTTGTACTTTAATTGTATTACTTTGATAAAGAATTGAACTTTAATGTATGTTTTCATGCATAACAAAAATATCTTATGTTCATTACTAAGGAATATTTGATTGACATCCACATATTATGGTTTGATATTGGTTGTTTTGCATTGGTTTTGTCTTATCAGATGGATTTGTCTGCAGTTAAAACACTTTTTAGACATCTTTTATTACTGAAGTAATTGATGAAGTGTAAACTTTGTGTTTTTTTAAAGCACTGTAATTAGATGAAGTTATAGTTTGCTCTTTGTTGGGTCAAATATGGATAAACCCCCAACATTAAACTGAAATTAAATGACACGCATGGGTATATAAATCCATATTTGACCCAACGTTGAGTTATGCAAACACAGAAATATCCAGAATGCAGCTGCATAAATTACTGTCATTTACGAGCTTTAGAAAAACAACATTTACTGATGTGGAGATATAAAAGGGGAGGCTTTATCCGCCACTATCAAATCAATTCATAGACTGACTGAAAGGCAGCATCGTGTGGGTTTTCTTTTTCTTTTTTTTCCCTTGCTTTCAGCTGATCTGATATGCTCCCCATGGCTCTTTCTGGCAAACATCTGAACTGGCAGAAGTTTTTGGATTTCCTCTTTGGGCTTTTCCTTCCCTTTTTTCCACCTCATTCATTTCAACCTTATCATTTTGGACATTTAATCCGAGCTCTTCAATGAAATAAATGAACTTCGCAGACCAGACTGCAGCCTTTAACCACAAATGTCGATCTCTTAAGTGACTCTGCACTGGATTGAATGAAAAAAAAGTGCATTGGATCATGCTGAATAGAGCAAAGCAAAACTTTGTACAGCCTCAGAATACTGATGAGAGTTTTAATATCCAGTTTGTTTTCTGTCCATCTCTCGATGTCATTCTTTCCTCTCTCTCTCACACACACTTGCAGTGTTGTTTTTCAATGGTGGCTTTTGTCTCTTTCATCTCATCTCCAAACAAAAGGATTCTTGTGTGTACAGGACAGAGAGCGAGAAAGCAGGGGAACGAGTGAGGACAGAAAGTGAGAGGAAGAGTGAAAAAAAAAACGATGACAATTTGTAAACCCCACAGTGAAACAACATGGCCTCTTTAAGTGTCGTTGCTGTGTACAATTACAATACGAGTTAACAGTCTGCACACAGCTCGCTATTTGCTTTTGAAACGACAACAAAAATTGGTGCATAAACAGTTTTCATTCTGATATAGCTAATGTGTTGTTGCATTGTCAAAAACAGTACTTCAAAGCTTCTTGCAAAGCAGTGCAATAGTAAAACAACTAATAATTAAGCAAGTCGACAGTCTGAACACACCTCATTATTCTATGCTGTTAATTTCACTCCAAATACACAGTAGTTAATGAATTGTTTTTATTGTCAGATTTACTCAAACATTACTTAAAATGTCAATGCAATGCAATAGTAAAACAACTATTAATTAACCATGTCATTAATCTGCACACACCTAATTATCTCTTGCAGTTTTCACTCCAAATATAAATGCACTATTTAAATAGTCAAACTTACTTCAACAGTCTTTAAGAAATCCCATTGTAAGAAATACATTGTAAGAATAGTAATAGTCATAATTTTTTTAGTAGCTCATGGTCAACTTCATTAGTAGTTTATGAGATATTAGTATATAATAATTAATAAAGTAAAAAGTATATATATATATATATATATATATATATATATATATATATATATATATATATATATACATACATATATATATATATATATATATATATATATATATATACATACACATATATATATATATATATATATATATATATATATATATATATATATATATATATATATATATATATTGGGTAAGATTAAGGATAATAATAATTACTAATAAGCAGCCAATATGTCAATAACGTACATGCATATAAGCAACTAGTTAATTTTGATTGACTGTAGAGGAGTGGATCATGCATAATTTTTAATAAACAAGCAAGCATAGATAAATGCAACAAAGCAAAGATAAAGGTAAACTCTGTGCATGCTTTATGGTTTTGTATATGTAACTATAAAAATTACACTTCAAAGTCAACTCAGCATTGCATATCATTGCGATGTGACTACTGCGGATGCACACATTGCAAGATCAATGGTGAAGTGATATACATATATATGTATATGTGTGTGCGTGTGTGTTTGTATGTTTGTATGTATGTATGTATGTATGTATGTATGTATGTACATATACAGTTGAAGTCAGAATTATTAGCCCCCCTTTGATTTTAATTTTCTTTTTTAAATATTTCCCAAATGATGTTTAACAGCGCAAGGAAATTTTTCACAGTGTGTCTGATAATATTTTTTCTTCCGGAAAAAAAAACTTATATGTTTTATTTTGGCTAGAATAAAAGCAGTTATTAATTTTTTAAAAGCCATTTTAAGGACAAAATTATTAGCCCCTTTAAGCTATATTTTTTCTGATAGTCTACAGAACAAACCATCATTATACAATAACTTGCCTAATTATCCTAACCTGTATAGTTACCCTAATTAATCTAGTTAAGCCTTTAAATGTCACTTTAAGCTGTATAGAAGTGTCTTGAAAATATCTAGTGAAATATCATTTACTGTCATCATGGCACAGATAAAATAAATCAGTTATTAGAACTGAGTTAATAAAACTATTAAGAAATGTGTTGAAATAATCTTCTCTTCGTTAAACAGAAATTGGGGAAAAATAAACAGGGGGGCTAACAATTCAGGGGGGCTAATAATTCTGACTTTAACTGTATGAGCAATTCTATGCGAATGTCAACTTGATTTCAAGCAATGAAAAAAAAAGTTTTCAGTAAAATATTAAAACTCCAATATGATTTACCAAAGTCACACAAGTGTCAATTTCACATCTGTCACATCCATAATGGAGAGATGTCACATCCATAACGACACTTTTCCCTCATAAATGCAAAAAATGTGGAACAAAATAAAACACTCATGTTTTTCCTATAGAGAGCCAACTTTTAATCTTTAGATTAGCATTCTTTCTCTTGGGTTGTGCAGTTTATTTCATCGAATTTCCTCAAAGTATACCTTATACTGTAAACTCACATACTTTTTTTGCCACATCCATAAGGCATGCTTATTTCCCCTTATTTAAAACCTAAAAGTTGTTTTACAGATTGATATTGTTATGATCCCATTACTCTGTGGTTAGTTGTTTTGAAAAAATAAACAGATTTCTTAATATAATGTTAATATATAGTTTCTCTGTGAATTTGTTTTGAATTTTTAAGGCAAATGTCACATCCATAATGCTGGAATTGCTCATATATATGTCCTCACTCGTTCCCTGCGGCCACCAGTGCCATATCGCACTGCTACGAGTGTGATATTGCTTATATATATATGTATATATATATACACATTTATGTCGCAATATCACACTCGTAGCAGTGCGATATGGCTGTATATTGGCACTGGTGGCCGCAGGCCGAGTGCCTTATTGCCCCCACCAGTGCCGATATACAGCCATATTGCACTGCTACGAGTGTGATATTGCGTTTATACAACAGTTTGACGACATAAATGTGTATATAAAAACAAAATCAAACATGGAGAGTCTCAAAAACCCTTTTGTATGAGGAACTACTTTCTTCCGGATTCAAATCATAAGCTGAAAGTTAAACAGCTGTGCAAGCATCTTTTAAACTTTAGATCTGCAGTGTCTGCTTTTTGCTGGCTGTATGTGGGCGGAGTAATACAAAAAGGGTAAAGAGGCTGTACGGGTGCTGATATTACTTAAATATATATCACGGCTATCAGCCAACCAGATTCGAGAACCAGACAAAACTGTTATATAAATATATACAGTATATATATATATATATATATATATATATATATATATATATATATATATATATATATATATATATATATATATATATATATGTGCAATATATAATTTTAAATATTGTGAAAAATTTGCTATTTATATATTCATTAAAAACCATTAGAATTAAAAATCTAAAAAGAGTGAAGTAAAATAATTTAGTTTCAAATGTTTTCGTTGTTTTGCAATAATAGTTTATTTAAAAAATACAAACATGTAAATATACATGTTAAATGTAGTGTTAAAGTGGACCAAAACATTCCTCACAGTTGCCCTAAAACCAAAATGTGTTTTAAATAACACCAGTATTTCTATATTAACATATATTAAAATTCATTTATTTGATTACTTATGCAATAATAATATTTTTGATCCATTTCAACTTAACCAAGTATATACTGTAACATATGGCAGATTATACACACACACACGCACACATATAGATATATATACATACAGATATTATAAAATATAGATTCTTATATTCAGCTTAAAGTGACATTTAAATGTTTAACTAGGTTAATTATATATATATATATATATATATATATATATATATATATATATATATATATATATATATATATATATATATAGCTTAAGGGGGATAATAATATTGACCTTAAAATGGTTTAAAAAACTGCTTTTATTCTAGCTGAAATAAAACAAATAAGACTTTCTCCAGAAGAAAAAATATTATAGGAAATACTGTAAAAAATCTGAATATTTGAAAAATAAAGATTGCACAGGAGGGCAAATAATTTTTCCCTTAACTGTATATATCAGACATTTCCCTATTCATATTATAAATCAAATTCAGGCGTAGGTACAATGTATGCTTGTCTGCAGAAGTAATGTCCAGCATTTATGCATGTGCAGTCCGCAGATCTGAGGGTCTCTGAGAGCATGAGAAGTGCGCGATCAGTCAACGTTTGTCTGCTCTACGTACTGTATTTGTGTGGGCGAGTTCAGAGGTCAGCTGTGTGTACACTCGGCTTATAACACGTGCCCGCAGTCGAGAACCGCCTCCTCCAGCGTTAGTATTCAGAGCACAGAGATCCAGACAGATACCTATTCATTCCCTCAGCGTGAGTCCAGAGCCGGGTCAGAGAGGGGAGAGCGTATCGCATCTCCCCGCTACTCATTCATTTCATTTATTTATTTGATTTGGTGCGGAAGGCAGAAGCTGAAGGGAGACGGAGCTAAAAACTGGGACATTTAAACAAGAAAGGGCAGAATGAATGAGTTGAGTCTAGGAAGTGATTCTTGGACGAGTCTTGGAAATAAAGCTGTCAGCGTAGGGAAATATTGAGGCTGTCCTTTTTGTTTTTCAGGAGACTGCACTGGATTAAGTGCTTTTGTCTTGTTCATTCATTCATAAATTCATTTTCATTCAGGAGTAGCCACAGTGGAATGAACCACCAATTACTCAGGCATAGGTTTTACACAGTGGATGCTGTTCCAGCTGCAACCCAGTACTGGAAAACTTTTAGTCTTGATTCAAGTGTGAATATCTAACAAGCATTTTTTAGATTACACTTGTTTTTAGAAATAGTATTCTGAGTGTACCTCACACAGGTGAGCGGGCTTGACAAACCACCTGTTGAAAACATTCTTTCATCTGTGTCATTTTAATTAGGGATGGCTGACGTGAAACTGATGTTTCGAGACAGTGTTGAGATCCCGAAGCGAAAATGTTTCGAAACACTGCACCGAAGCATGATCTTAAACACCCAGGTCACATGACTAAGGTGATTCAAAACACATACGTCACGTGACTAAAGTGTTTCGAAACACCTGGTCACAATTCAAGCATTGCGATTCAAAGCATTGATCATCTCAGAAGGGTTTTACTGACAGGGTCAGACCGAATTTCTGTCTCTTAAAGCCTAGTGGGCTGTGCGTGTGTACAGTTACTGTGCTGCAATTGGCTTTTGGGTTCGAATCCCAACTTGTACATTTATTAATTTATTTTCTTTATGGCTTAGTCCCTTTATTAATCTGGGGTCACCACAGCGGAATGAACCGCCAACGTATCCAGCATATGTTTTATGCAGCAGATTCCCTTCCAGCTGCAACCCAACACTGCGATACACTTAAGATTTTTTTAAATCAAACTTTGATGCATCACTTGCTTTTGTGCATATCTTAAGCCCCTTTCACACAGTGATACCGGTAAATATCTGGAAAATTTCCGGGACGACTTTACCGGTATATTGAAAAAAGCGCTGTTCACACAGGCGAGGAGGTTACGGCAATTTTCCGGAAAAGAGCAATCACACATCCATTCCAAAATAGCGGTAAATTCTGACATCATTCACCACAAATGAGCTCTAAACGGCTGCGCTTGTATTTGTAAACATTTGACTAAATTACAAACTCTGTGGATGATCAATATTGTGAACAACTTTCGCAGGATCACTTTCGCATGTCGAGATGTTCATAATATGTGCGTGTGCAGGCGCTCATAGGCGCACGCAAAGCTTGAAGGTAAACAAACAACGGCTTATCATAAGCATCTCATCGATGATTATTTATACAGTTGGCATTAAGAAGAACACATAAACGTGATCTGACTAACTTCTAGCAGCTAAATGTGTCTGGAAAAATATTCAAAGGCTTTTATCCTCACAAACCGCGCGGACGTAAATGCGTCTGACTGTTGTGATTGGCTAAAGCAGACGTCTCACGTCAGCACGTTCTAGACGTGCACGCGCTTATTACGGGAATCTTCCTTCTGCATTCACACAGCGCAGCATTCCGGCAAATTGCCGGTAATGTTACAACTTCTCTTTCCGGAAAATAGCCAGAACAAATTTACCGGTATTTTCAAAAAGGACCTTTTCACACATACAATTTTCCGGAAAGGTCTGTATGTGTGAAAGGAGCTTTAGACAGTTTTACCATTTGAAGTTTATTACAATAATAATCACTAAGAACAGGAGTTGCTCTACAAAGATATTTTTATTATGGCAAGAGTAAAAGCAAAAAAAAAAAAAAAAAAGATTTTTTTAGAAAAAGATTCTTGTTTTTTAGATTTAGCTCGCTCCACAAATAAATAAATCAGTGTTAAAGCTATGACTGGTGGAAAAACATATTGTGTATTTGAAATTAATGACAACAGAACATGAGTTACTTTACAAATATACGTTTTATCACAAAAAAAATTTACAAAAATAAAAAATACAATTTATTTTAGATTTAACCCGCTCCACAATTCACACATTAAACTGTCTGGCTAGTTTCTGTCCTCTTCTTCTGCTAAAAAGGCAGTGATGGTCCAACATTCCTGCCCACTATCATCAATAAAGCCTAGAGAAACAGGCCATCATTATATTATAAACCGATATGTTTAAATATTCCTTCCCAGTTATCAAAGAAATAATTCTGTGACTTCATTATAGTTTTTTTTGTATCTATTAAACTGTTTTAAATTCAAAATTAGACAAAATAGATCAGTGTAAAAACCTATGACTGGTGTAAAAACATATTCTCATATCCACTTTGGCCATGGCCTCTTTTGGTTTTAATAAATGAATCTCTCAGGTTTTTCCAAACCTTTTAACAAAAAGTTTCTCCTTTCCCACGGCTGTTGCAATTTCTAGCCAAGAATTATTGATCATCTGGTTATCTCTCTGTTCATGGGTCATAAAGGTATGTGTACAGTCGTACTGTTTCAGACAAAATCTCTTCAGTGTTTCATATTTAACTCAAATCAGTTGCGGTTCTGCACGTACTCTTCGCTCAAGTCTCAAAAAATTCCCTACGCACCGCAGCCGAAATCATTCCACGCGCACCCAAAGCGAACCTCCGCAAACTCCGCGATGACGTCACGTTCACCGCATGCACTCAAGCGAACAAGCGGATACGTCGAGTATAAACCAGGCTTTATAGGTTCCCTTTAAGTACCAATTCTCACTATTAACCTGTGGCTTATTGCCTTTTCGATTTTTGAGCTGTTGGAGATGTTTTTATCCACTCTGAGGAAATTTTGAGGCTTAATTTGGCCTCAACTTTCTCTGTGTTTGTGATTTTAGTGATAAATATTACTTTGACCTATATTTTGGTGGGGCTGCATAGTGGGTAGCACGATTGCATCACAGCAAGGAGGTTGCTGGTTTAAGCCTCGGCTGGGTCAGTTGGTGTTTCTAGGTGGAGTTTGCATGCTCTCCCAGTGTTGGCGTGGGTTTCCTCCGGGTGCTCCGGTTTCCCCCACAAGTCCAAAGACATGTGCTATAGGTGAACTAGGTAAGACAAAATTGTCTTTAGTGTATGTGTGTGAATGGGTGTGGTTAATTGTTTCCTGATGAAGGGCACCTGCTGCGTAAAACATATGCTAGATAAGTTGGTGGTTCATTCCGCTGTGGCGACCCTGGATTATTAAAGGGACTAAGACGAAAAGAAAATGAGTGAATGAATGAATTAAATTCTTTGAAAAACGCTTTGAAAGTTTTCAAAATTTCAACAATTCACTCTGGTCAAATTGACTACCCTTTCGTTATGTAGTGGCTGTTTGTGCCCCATTGACTTCCATTATAATGACATTATTGATTGCTAAGCCATGATACCATATAATCATGCATTCCCGATTGTAGGTTTCCCTGTTGGAAAGAGGTCAAACGTGTAATTTGTACAGTTGATCAACAGTAGCAGTGCAAAAAAAGCTTAGTTTCAGGCTTTTATATGAAGTATAATGTGTGTGAGAGATCATTGTGCACTTGATATGTCTGAGAAAAAATAAAATAAGCAGCTCAGCACCCAGAATCTAGTAAAAACAGCGAGTGTATTTATGCACGCACACTATAATCTCTGTGAACTGCATTTAAAAGCCTGAAACTTTTTTGCACAGGCCTATCTAAATGAATAATGATGAGTAGGCCCACACGGAATCTGCGCGCGCAGATTTCCGCAGATTTTTTACAGATTTTCCGCAGAATTCCTGCAGATTTTTAGCCCATCATTAATTCAGTTTATTTACTTAAGTAAATGTGTAATTCTGAATTTATTCAGTTTTTATTCAGTAATTTATTACTTTTTATTTAATATATTAAGGTCTAAGTTATGATACTCCGCTGGACACTCCCAAAATAATTCCGCAGAAATCCGCAGATTTTTACCAAAATTCTCCGCAGAAAAAGCAAAAAACTTCCGCAAATTCTGTCTGGCCCTGATGATGAGTAACGATTAAAATCACATTTCGACAACCAACAGGGAAAACCACCAACAATCAAGAATGAAAGATCATTCGTTGACTTTCATCATGACTTTGGAATCAAAAATGTCATTATAATAGACGTATAGTCAATTTGAGCAATACACAAGGGTTAAAAATAATGTGTGATATTATGTGAAGTTTTTAAACTAATTTCGAGAGGAGCACGTGATATAATTGACTGCACCTGGCCAACTATCTACACTCATTAGTTAGCCAATCAGATCTATCCTAAACCACTATAAGTAGTCTAGCTAGACATTACTCCCTTATCTTCGTTTTCCGAAGAAACCCCCCATCCACCCCCTTTCTCCTCCTTTCCTCCTTTAAAAAGGGGAGCTCTCGAGAACCACCTGATCTCGTACTCCCCTCACATGCTCTATGGACCTGGCGGGAGCCCTGGGCTCAACTATCTCCGAGCTCAGGGTTCTCTCCCGGGACAGCATGACAAACCTGCTTACAGCTGTCAAGCAATATCTAAGTGTGAACTTTTGAATGTATATTAGTCATTTTCTCATTTCACACAGCAAAAACTGTACCTTAAAAAACAACAACAAAAAAAAAAACTAAGTGTGATGAAGTTCAACAAGAGACGCAGTATTCAGTCCACCTTAAAACAGTCAGTGTTTCTAAAGGTGAAGTGCTGAGAAATGTCATCCCCTGAGGAATGCAGAGAATATGGAAAACATGGTGGCGCTCTTTTCATCTGCGATTCCTTCCTGAGTTTTTTTTTTTTTTGTGCTTTTGGGACGGTGAATAAGTCGGCCTTTTCAGGAAACGGAGCCGGTCAGCGCTGATGGGCAGCCTTTAAATGAGAAAGGGCAGCTGCGTCCACTGCGTCAATGAGGGGCATTTAATGCGCTCGGGCAGCTGGAGGGTCTGAATGTGGAGTCAAAAAAAGTTAAATAAAGAGAAATGGACCACCAGTGTCGCCCCCGGACCCGATGCTGGCACGCACAATCCTCCAGAGGAAAGGATGCGCTCACGTGTCCGCGATAAACATCACTGTGAAAGCTACTTTGGCCATTTCTGCTCTTAGAGAAACTTCGCTAATGTGTCTCTAATGTGTCTCTCTTTACTTCAGAAAAAGCTCAGATGGAGATTGAAACTCTCGCTTTTCTTTGCCGTTTCTTCTAAAATGCTACTGGACGACCTAGATTTTTGGAGAACGAGATAAGGTGATGGGTTTCTCACATGCAAGCTTAACTGCTGGATGGGTTTTTCATTAAGAAGAACTGCTTTCAATGTCAGAGTAAAAAGATACAAAGTGCTTCTGTAACCTGAACTGATAACTGGAACTGTAAACTGAGCCATAACCGGAGTTATTAGGAAATAAACAAATGCCACTGGAAAATTCAGACTGACTAATTATGGTGCAATCGTCAATTGCTGTAGTGCATTTAGAGCAAAACTTGAATAGAAAGAAATATGCAGGTTGCATTTTACAAGTGTGTCTTGTCATTACTGTAGTGGACAGAATATAATAGTCATTTATTTTGGGGATTTTATATTTAAATGTAATAAACTACAATCCCAACTCGGAAAAGGTTAGGACAGTATGAAAAACGTAAATAATCTTTTTTTTTGAAATTTGTATTTCATTGCAGACAATACAACAAGCATTAACTAAATAAACACATCTTTCAATTTTGGTTCTTGCAAAAAAGTTGGAGCAGTACACCATTTACCACTTCGTAACGTTGCCATTATTTTTTTTTTACAACATTTTAAAAATGTTTAGAGACTGAAGACACTAAGTAATGAAGGGATTCATATGTAATTCTGTCCCATTTTTCCTGCAAACAAGTCTTAAAATGAGCAACAGTTTGGGGTCTTTGTCGCATTTTGGGCTTCAAAATGTGCCACACAATCTCTATTGGAGACAGGTCAGGACTGCAGGCAGGCCAGTCAAGTACCTGTATCCTCTTACTCCACAGCCAGGACTTTGTAATGTGTGCAGAATGTGGTTTTGCATTGTCTTGTTGAAATACGCAAAGGCACAATGTACTTTCTTAGCAATAATGGTAAACCAAAGCAGTTACCTTTGCTAAGGGCACTGACACAACCCAATACAATGACACACCCTGGCTTTTGGACTTGTTGCTTGAAACCGTCTGGATGATCCTTTTCTTCTTTGGTCCAGAGCACACAGCATCCATTTCTCCCCAAATAGACCTAAAATACTGATTTATCTGACCACAGTACACGTTTCCACTGTGTTCTCTGGCCCAGAGAAGTCAACGCTGCTTCTGGACACTGTTAACATAGGGATTCCTTTTGGCACAGTACAGTTTTCACTGGCATTTGTGTGTGTAACTATGTATTGTGGTACTTGGCAAAGCTTCGCCAAAGTAGTCCTGAGCCCATGTGGTGATACCGTTATAGATGATATAGTTTTAATATCTCATTTCTGATAACTGATTTCTTTTGTCTTCGCCATGATGACAGCACATAATATTTGACTAGATATTTTTTTCAAGATACTAGTATTCAGCGTAAAGGCTTAACTAGGTTAATTAGGCAAGTCATTGTATAATGATGGTTTGTTCTGTAGACTATCGAAAACAATATATTGATTAAGAGACCTTATATTGCTTAAGACTTTCTTTAGAAGAAAAAAATATTATAGGAAATACTGTGAAAAATTCCTTGCTTTGTATAGCTCTATATTCTGCATTTGCTGCTATTGCACTCCTGGTTAGACCTAAGCTGCATTTTGTTGTGTTGTACTTATACATGTGTAATGACAATACATTTGAATCTAATCCAATCAGAAATAAATGAACATCTCTCTCCTATCCCTACAGCTATGACTTCAGCCACGCCCCCTTCCTCCCGTAGCTCCTCCCCCCAGAAAGTCTGTCACTCCCAGACACAGACAGATGTCCTGAAGCCCCTCCTTGGTGGCGGAGGGGGCGGAACTTCCACAGGAAACGGCCCTGCAGCTCTGAGACGCCGGCGACGGGTTTTGTCCAAAGATGGGCGGAGCAACGTTCGAATCGAACACGTAAGCGGCCGCGGGACACTTTACCTGCGGGACCTGTGGACCACCTTCTTGGACATGCAGTGGCGCTACAAGCTCTTCCTGTTTTCGGCCACCTTTGCTGGCACCTGGTTTGTCTTTGGGGTCCTGTGGTACTTGGTGGCCCTCGTGCATGGAGATTTACTAGGTGAGGAGGATGTGCTTTAAAGGATTAGATGACAAAAAATGAAAATTATCCCATAATTTGCTCACCTTTAACAAGCTGTTATTGGTGTATATGACCTTCTATATGACTTAATTTTCGGTCAGAGTAGATTTACGTTTTATCCTGGCTCATCCATGATGTTGGATAGTTGTTGTTGACATTTTTGAAAGCACATTTTATTTAGTTTAAACATTAATTTTTGGTGCTTTGTTTTGCTCTTCAATTTGAATGTGAACATCATACAGACGTGGAAGATGCAATGGCGGTAAAGGTCTTTGCACATTGAAGTCTGAAATTTTTGTATGCGTTTTTTCGTCCTATTATCGATTAATACTTCATCATAGAAAATGGAGGGAAAAATTGAAATCAAATTTCAATCAATTGCACTGACCTAGTTTTAAAAAAAATATTTAATACGTTTTTTAACCGTAAACTCCAACTGCTGACTTCTGCCGGTGACCAAATACACGTTTTGTGCGGCTAACTTGACTTAACGTCCACTTAAAATGAAAATGTTTATGTTAATTAATGTTACAAGTTAATTAATTAATTAAAATAAGTTGTTTGTTCTGGTAACTTTCAGTAAAAGTCTGATAATTTGCTTTTGCATTTGGAGTGATGGTCCTTCTGTTGATGTCAACTTGAGGGTTTCCATAGCAACTGCATATTAATACAGTCTCTGACTGTTAATTTGCTATAAAGGAATGATGCGCAAAAGAAAGCTCCACCCCCTACTCAATAATCCGATTCAGTTGGGAGAACATCAATAACTCTCAGCAACTTCTGCTTCAGGTAGACTTTAAGATGCATTTTGTAACAGAAGCTCCAGGAATAGATGCATTTAGTGAACAGTTTGTTTACCATAGAAATCGACAGCAAAAAAAGAAAACTAGTTGGCATGGTATTACTGTATATTGCTATACGCTTATTTCTCGCGGCCGCCATTTTGAAGAACCAAAGCTAGGCTGCGGTGGGAAGAAACCCAGAAGTATAGGACCAGCACTGTAAACATTGCAGTAACATGCTGTGGACTACAAACCTCCAGCTGTTGCCGAGATTTCAAAATGCAGAAATGGTGTAAACCTCACTTTAATATCATTCAGTAAGTTCAATTCAAACAATTAAAAGAAATTTAGCATTAAACAACATCACAACCTCAGTGATACGCTTAAGTGTCCTCCTAGGCTTCAGTTTATGGCACTAGTTAAACATCATGGGGACGCTTTCCTGCATCAGCCTATGTAACCAGGTGAGTGATAAAACACTGCAGTCCTCTGTAGCACGCCCTCGTGTTGTCTGTAATAGTGTTGTCCTGGTACTGGAGTTTTAAACCCGGCTATTTCCTGCTAACATGGAAGCACTGCTGAGCGTGGATGACTCAACTGATCTTCCTGGCTGCTTCGCGCTCCAGTTTCTGTGTATCTGTGTTTGCACTCAGTTTACTGCTCTTCACCCAGAGCAAACACAGATACACGGAGACTGGATCGCTCGTTTTTTTTGTTTGTGCTCGGTATACAGCAGAGGGTGAACTGATGACCTTCTCTGCCAATCACAATCATTTCTGTTGAGCATGTGAACACAATGGCAAATCAGCGCTGTTTTAAGAAAGCTATCAACAGTGCTTTAAATGTTAGCGGGATATTGATGTTTTTTCTTTTAATTCAGTATCGTGACGAGTCTAATATAGTGAAAGAATCAGTTTATTAACTCGAGTTTGATTAATGGCATCTAAAAATTGTGTTTGGGAAAGAAAACATTAGCTAACTAGTGCCATTTCCCTTAACTTAGCTGAAAATTAGCTCTGATAACCTTTTTTACATTCACCATTCATTCAGAACGGACCTTCATGTCACCCAGAAAGCGGTGAAATTATAAATTTGTGTCACTTTCTCTACGCTGATAAGATATATAGCCAGCTACACAACATTCCTATGTAACCCCCAATGATACTTCCAGGTTTTCCGACTTCCGATTTCGCTTTTAAAAAAGGCGGCTGCGTGGAATCAGTCTATAAAGTATATTACCCTTACAATGTGACGTGTCTACCCATCCTTCATCATATGTAGTATTCGTCAGTTGCATATAACATGCATTTGGCCACCACCGGAAGTCAGTGATTGGTGTTAATGAATTAAAAACTATAAATATTTTTGTTTCAAAAACAAATTGATCTGCTTTACAAGACATGTTAACCCCTGGGGGGCTTTATTTGTGCACTTTTGGAAGCTTCAGAATAAAAGCCACTACACAACGCCACTACACGGCATAAATGAGTTAGGATTACATTTAAAAACTATGTTTTTGTCTGACTGATTCAATTTTTTTGGGTTGAATTATTGATTTAAGTTATTGTTTGACAGATGTTAGCAGGAAGCTAACCCGAGCGTTATTGCCATCTATCTCCCCAGAGTTTGATCCTCCATCCAACCATACGCCGTGTGTCATGCAGGTTCAGACTCTCACCGGAGCGTTTCTTTTCTCTCTGGAATCGCAAACTACGATTGGCTACGGCTTTCGCTGCATTACTGAGGAATGTCCACTCGCCATCATCCTGCTGATCGTTCAGCTCGTCATCACAATGGTGATGGAGATCTTCATCACGGGAACCTTCCTCGCCAAGGTATAGCTCTCACAATTGAGATAAACATTAATTTGCAAACCCAGGCGATTTTCATCAGAGTCGAGCAGAGTGAATTCGCAAAATTAGCTTAGATGGCAATTCATGGACTTGCAAGCCATGAATCCTACTTGCTACTCTCCACTGCTCCACATTAGAGCTGCACAATTAATCGTTAAAAGATCTTAATCCAGCATTTCTACGATTCTGCCAATCATAACTTCAAGTTCAGGAGAGAAGAAAAGGCGGCTGCGCGAGTCTTTTCATTGTTTCACACACGTTGCTCAATGACATTGACACCCCCAAATGATGTTGAATGAGTCACATACTGTATTTATAAGGTATAACTCACCCTAAAATTAAATTTTTGTTTTAATATCATGATGTTTTCGCGATCCGGAAATCACACGTGACGTGAGCAGCTGACCATGAGCTGTTATCAAAGAGAGGGCGGGCGCGCGCGCTCTACTTAGTGATAGACGCGCGTGCGTCTACTTTAGTGAACAGAACCTGCATATGTTGCGAGTAACAGGTAATACAGTTGTAAATAATATTTAGTTTGTGGCACAGAGTGATCGTTTGGGAGCCGTGTGTGTAGTATGAACAGCACTTAGCAGTCAAAATGAAACCGAAAGTGTGCACTTCATTAAAATGATCATATCGCACTTTAGAGTTATGATTATGACAAGCATTTGATGTTTTTTTCTTTCATAGCGAACACACAGTTGTGCATGAAAATAAATGTTTACAGTGTCAGTATAACTACTCTAGCCTATATATTGTTGAATATAATCTGATAATGGCAAATGTCTGATTTTACCAGTGAATAAAATTGTCTAATATGACAGACTGCAAGCATATATCTCAAACATAATAATTCAATATCACAATTATTATAAGTAGAACAGAATTATTTATAGAAACCAGTAGACCTACACATAATATTATTATCGAGGTTGTGCCATATGTTTGTTTTTACCATATCTTTATTTTACGTGAAGTTTATTTATAAACTAATTTCGAGAGGATCACGTGCTTATGATTTATCACGGCCGGTCTCGCATTTGCTAATCACTATCTTCCAATCATATGAGTCCTAAGCTACTATAAATAGCCACAGTTTCCAGTTCACTTTATCTTCGTTTGGAAGAAACCCCCCTCCTCCCCTATTCTCCTCTTTTACCTCTGATTGGGCGGCACGGTGGCACAGTGGCTAGCACTGTGAGCCCCACAGCAAGAACACTGCCAGCCCTGGTTCCACAGGACTGGTGGGTGTTTCTGTGAGGAGTTTGTATGTTCTCCCCGTGTCCGTGTGGGTTTTCCCCGGGTTCTCCGGTTTCCTCCCACCATCCAAAGACATTCAACATACATAACAATCAAGCTTTTGTCTAATCCTTTGTGTTCCCTTAGCTACCGCAGCAGGGGAGTTCTGAGATCCTCCGAGCTCAGGCTCCCCTCTCGCTCTGCCAACGGGAAGAAGCCCCGGGCTCGAGGAACCCTTGAGCTCGGGGCTCTGTCCTGGGACAGCATGCCAAACAAGCTTTTATAAATCATCAGCTAAGTGTGAACTCTTGAAATCTACAGAATCGTGATCTTTATTTTAAGCAAAAAAAAAATCGCGATTCTCATTTTAGCCAGTATCGTGCAGCTCTACTCTACATTATTATACTGTAGTTGCTATTTTGTTTATCATGTAGCTCTTTGTGTCAAGACAACTACAGTATAAAGAAAAGTAGCTCCACTTTCATTTTACCCTGGTGCATCATCTTGTTCATTGCATGAAAGTAAATCTGGGCAAGCTCGAGCGCCTCCAAGTGGTGTTTACTGTAACTTCAGCAGCACCAAGGAGCCAATCTGATTGGTGGAAAAGATTTTAAAGCGGCACGTTAAAAAAACAAAAACAAGCATGAGGCATTTCTTTAAAAATGATGCTTCTATGCCTGCCGTTTTGCGCATTGGTGTGCATGATCACATTGGCGGCCTTTGTTTAGTCACAAGACGTTGAAAGTCGATGAAAAGCGCGAGCCTTTATTCTGATTAACCATGCAGCCCTACGAGAATTGGATTCATGTTTAGATCTGAACAGTCTGATAACCTGTATAATTCTTTCAGACCTAATGTTTATTCTGCAATATACAGGTAGCTCGGCCGAAGAAGCGTGGCGAGACGGTGAAGTTCAGTCAGCATGCTGTGGTAGCCAATCATGAGGGTCGACCCTGTCTCATGATTAGAGTGGCCAACATGCGCAAGAGCCTGCTTCTGGGCTGCCAGGTGAGCACATCTTTGAGGAAATGATGGTTAATTCCATTATCATTTGCACGGTCACATAAGATTAACTCATATCTCTGATTGCACAGGTATCAGGTAAGCTACTGCAGACGTCGCAGACTAAAGAGGGGGAGACGGTGCGTCTGGACCAGAGGAATGTAGCCTTCCAAGTGGACACATCTAGTGACAGTCCCTTTCTCATCCTACCCCTCACTTTCTACCATGTGATAGACGACAACAGCCCACTGAGGGCATGGGCCGCCAAAGGTATGGAAGCCTGGGAGAATGAGATTGATTACTGGAGCAAAACAATGGGATGTTGGGTCCATTAATTAGTCCACTTGAAGAAGTACATGTAAACAAGCGAGTGAACTGGAGCACTGCTGAGTGCACTGAATGGATGCTGTTTTGTGTTTCGCTGCTTGATAAATCCCTCAGAGGGATTCGTTTTTCAACTTCTTGGTCAAATCCATTGGTAGTTGTCTATTAGTAAGTATTTGTTTTCTGCATTTTGATTTGTTTATTTGATTTATCATTTGATTTCTGTCATGTATGAAAATATTCATTTAACAATTAGATCATTTAATTTAGAAACGTACACTGATAGGATTCCTTTGTGGACGTCGTATTGTTGTCAGACGCATCAATTCATTTGGTGTGCAAACTCTCACAGTGCATTATGGGTACTTTCTAGCCATTGAATGTAGGTGGGTTGTTCACTTATTATTGTGTTGCATTGTAGGAACTGATGTGAGTATAGGGGTACAGTGGGTATGGGGATTGCCTAATGAGGGTCTAGGGGTACAGTGGGTATAGGGATTGCCTAATTAGGGTCTAGGGGTACAGTGAGTATGGGGATTGCCTAATGAGGGTCTAGGGGTACAGTGGGTATGGGGATTGCCTAATGAGGGTCTAGGGGTACAGTGGGTATGGGGATTGCCTAATGAGGGTCTAGGGGTACAGTGGGTATGGGGATTGCCTAATGAGGGTCTAGGGGTACAGTAGGTATTGGGATTGCCTAATGAGGGTCTAGGGGTACAGTGGGTATAAGGATTGCCTAATGAGGGTCTAGGGGTACAGTGGGTATGGGGATTGCCTAATGAGGGTCTAGGGGTACAGTGGGTATGGGGATTGCCTAATGAGGGTCTAGGGGTACAGTGGGTATGGGGATTGCCTAATGAGGGTCTAGGGGTACAGTGGGTATAGGGATTGCCTAATGAGGGTCTAGGGGTACAGTGGGTATGGGGATTGCCTAATGAGGGTCTAGGGGTACAGTGGGTATGGGGATTGCCTAATGAGGGTCTAGGGGTACAGTGGGTATGGGGATTGCCTAATGAGGGTCTAGGGGTACAGTGGGTATAAGGATTGCCTAATGAGGGTCTAGGGGTACAGTGGGTATGGGGATTGCCTAATGAGGGTCTAGGGGTACAGTGGGTATGGGGATTGCCTAATGAGGGTCTAGGGGTACAGTGGGTATGGGGATTGCCTAATGAGGGTCTAGGGGTACAGTGGGTATAGGGATTGCCTAATGAGGGTCTAGGGGTACAGTGGGTATGGGGATTGCCTAATGAGGGTCTAGGGGTACAGTGGGTATGGGGATTGCCTAATGAGGGTCTAGGGGTACAGTGGGTATGGGGATTGCCTAATGAGGGTCTAGGGGTACAGTGGGTATGGGGATTGCCTAATGAGGGTCTAGGGGTACAGTGGGTATGGGGATTGCCTAATGAGGGTCTAGGGGTACAGTGGGTATGGGGATTGCCTAATGAGGGTCTAGGGGTACAGTGGGTATGGGGATTGCCATATGTGGGTATAATGTAATGTATTGTGTATTTATATAGTGCATTTATTGTGTATGGTCATATACCCAAAGCGCTTCACAATCATGAGGGGGGTCTCTCCACACCACCACTAGTGTGCAGCATCCACTTGGATGATGCGACGGCTGCCACAGGACAACGGCGCCAGTGCGCTCACCACACACCAGCTATTGGTAGAGTTGAGAGACAGTGATAGAGCCAATTCGGTGGAAGGGGATGATTGGGAGGCCATGATCGTAAGGGCGGATAGAGGGACTTTGGCCAGGGAACGGTATAATGGGTATAGGGATTGCCTTATGTGAGTATAGGGGTATAGTGGGTATGGGGCTTGTCTAATGTGGGTATAGGGTTACAGTGGGTATGGGGATTGCCTAATGTGGGTATAGGGTTACAGTGGGTATGGGGATTGCCTAATGTGGGTATAGGGGTACAGTGGGTATGGGGATTGCCTAATGTGGGTATAGGGGTACAGTGGGTATGGGGATTGCCTAATGTGGGCATAGGGGTACAGTGGGTATGGGGATTGCCTAATGTGGGCATAGGGGTACAGTGGGTATGGGGATTGCCTAATGTGGGTATAGGGTTACAGTGGGTATGGGGATTGCCTAATGTGGGTATAGGGGTACAGTGGGTATGGGGATTGCCTAATGTGGGTATAGGGGTACAGTGGGTATGGGGATTGCCTAATGTGGGTATAGGGGTACAGTGGGTATGGGGATTGCCTAATGTGGGTATAGGGGTACAGTGGGTATGAGGATTGCCTTATGTGGGTACAGTGGGTATGAGGATTGCCTTATGTGGGTATAGGGGTAAAGTGGGTATGGGGATTGCCTTATGTGGGTACAGTGGGTATGAGGATTGCCTTATGTGGGTATAGGGGTAAAGTGGGTATGGGGATTGCCTTATGTGGGTATAGGGGTACAGTGGGTATGAGGATTGCCTTATGTGGGTATGGGGTACAGTGGGTATGGGGATTGCTTAATGTGGGTATAGGGGTACAGTGGGTATGGGGATTGCCTTTTGTGGGTAAAGGGGTATAGTGGGTATGGGGATTGCCTAATGTGGGTATTGGGGTACAGTGGGTATGGGGATTGCTTAATGTGGGTATAGGGATGGCCTAATGTGGGTATAGGGATGGCATAATGTGGGTATTGGGTTAGAGTAGGCATAGGGATGGCCTACTGTGGATATAGTGTAATAGTGGGTATAGGGAAGGCCTAATTTGGGTATAGTGGGTATAAGGATTGCCTAATTTGGGTATGGGAGTAGGGATGGCCTAACGGTTAGAGATTTGGACTTGGGATCCAAAGGTTGCAAGTTTGAGTCCTGGCACCAGCAGGGATATTAAAATAAATATCCATCTCAATAACAATCACGACTGAGCTGATTCCATTGAGATTCCCTGCTTAGGGTGTTTGTTCACGGGTCACTTTGGATAAAAGCTTCTGCTAAATGCATAAATGTAAAGGCCAAGCTTCGGCCATCCCCATTCCACAGCAGTCACATTGCTTTTCTTGTAATGCAATTTTCATCATCAGGAGTGTCTGCAGACATCCTTGCTCATCATCAGCATGCATCCCAAATTTTTCATCCATGTGGACAGTGCAAGTTGAAGCAGAGCATGGAAAATTAAGTATACCTGATCATTATGCCTTGATCCGTCCTATATTTCTTACTCTACTGTAAGCTGAACTGGTGTCATTGTAGCTTAGCTGGAAAAGAATGGTGCTAGCAATGCCAAGGTTGTGGGTCAAGCATCTGCCCAATGTGTAAATGTAAAACAGTACAGGTACAGGTTGAGTTGGTGCAGCCTTCTGGGTCTTGCACCACTGGCTCACAGACCATTCCTTTTGGGATTGAACCAGCAATCATCTGGTTACCAAGCATACAATTAGATAGTTTCAAAGCAAGTCAATGTTGCAAACCTCACCGACAAATGCCAAAAAATAAATTCTTTGACTTGTATTTCATTGCAGACAATACAAACACAAAATAGTTATTATATTGTGTCTGGTCAACTTAATTTCATTCGTAAACACACAAGGATTTAAGATGCTGATGACTGTTAAATGCATTATGACAGTCTTGTGAAAAGGGTCCAGGTTTTCATTTGTGGGTGAACTGTGCCTGTAATGGACTTTAGCTTCTGGGTGTTTGTGTGCAGAGGAGGCGCTGTATGTTGGCAGATGAAAACTGTCATTAGGAAACACCTGAGAGCAGGGACCGTGTGGATAAGCTCCGGCCCCCAAGTGAGAAACGTGAAACAGCAGTGTGGGGAAAGGTGTCAGACACACCAGAGGAGCTCCGTTTCAGCACAGAGGTCACGGCGGAGGCAGAAAGTTCAGGCCGTTCTGGCACTCGGAGCACACACTGGTGCCCTGTTTCCACTGACACTTCACACCTGAATCAAGTGCGCGTGACAGGCCAAAGTGGCTCAATTTATGTTTCCATTTTGCCGCTACTAGATTAATCATGAGGGTAAACGTGAACTGGATTCATGCATTTACTGTTTGTCTGGGCTACACTTGCCATGCCTAGGCCTGTCACAATAATCAATATGGACTTATCACACAACACATGGACATGACCCTCAATCATTTTCAGTGGTGCAATATATATCGCCCATACATTAAAAAAACTAGTGACATTGGAACTGATCTCTATAGGAGGTGTTAGTATGGTTAATCTATAGTAGTATTTACTATAAATTACTATAGTACATACCTGGCAACATTTGTCTCTGAAAATCCAGGAGACCAGGGAGGAAGGGAGTGATCGTGGGTGAGGTCTCTGAATAACACTTGAGAACCAGGATAGGAAAGTAAAGATATAACCCATTTGTAACAACAACATCTAGAGTTACATCAGATTTGCGTGAAGCTAAAACAGTTTTAAAACAGAACTTTACCTGTCTAAGAGAAATCCTTCAGACATGGTGTCTTCCTTTCTCCAACTTGCAAAGGTAACTCCAATATTCATTCATGTTTTTAAAAAGTTTTGATCCAGCCGGTCGGCGGAGCTGCGTTCAAAAGGTTGCCCAGTTGTTCAAATCTGCATTTGCTAACAGACAGTTTGGCATACACATAAAGAAAAAATGCAAAAATCACAAAAATAGTGGCAAAATAATTTCAATTAAAATTGAACAGTAATGAAGACAGGCTAGATGCATCATTATCCTACAGGAAAACAAACAAACAAACAAACAAACAAACAAACACTTAAGGCTGATTTATACTTTTGTCTGGCGCCGCATTGCACACCTTTGTTGACTGCGTGCACACCTCAAACAGACAAGGTTTTTTAAAATGACAGGGGCGGTCAAAAAAAGCCAGCGTAGAGTCAGACAGATAAACAGAGAAGTAGAAAGTTTCCGGAACTACATCATATCATTAATATCTTTCATGATTTTTAAATGAATTATGTTGTATAATTTGTTATAATAATTATAAAGATTTTATAAAAGATTTTTTAAATCAAACTTTGATGCATCACTTGCTTTTGCTCTATCTCGGACAGTTCTCCCTATTAAAGTTAAATATTAATGACTACTAGGGTTGGGCATCTAAGCTATAATGCCGATCCGATACGCATCTCGATACAAAGAATACGATCCGATATATTAGCGATACATTTGTGACATATTGCGATGCGACACGATACGATTCACACCCATATCACGATACGATGCGATAATTCAGCACTAACTAATTAGATCAAGTTTATGAGATGATGTGAAAGAGGATGCTGTGCCATTGAATGAGTTTGATTGATTATTTATTAACCAAGCAAAAACAAGACTTTTTTTACAAACTGGCTCTTCTCTCAGAGCCAGAGTGTCAGTTTACAGTAGAGGGCCATTTTAGAACATATAGCACATATTATTTAAGTATTTTCAAGATAAACAGAATGTATAAGTGCAATATATATTAAATTATATATATTTGCACTCTTTCAACATAAAGGTTTAGCATTGCACAACAAGAATTGTGATTTAACTTTTCAACTATGAAAACAAGTTTTACAAAGATATATTTTGCCACTGAATATTCAAAACTTAAGGTGGTGAACTAGCAGTGTTATGCTGCTTTGAAACATCACTGTCACTGTAAACAACAGGCTAATAAAAATATAACAAACCAGCAATCTTCTTGCTGTGAGGTGGTCAAACTACCCACCGTGCCACCGTGACACCCATTATTTTTATCATTATTATTATTAATATTATTATTATTGTAATTAAATAAAAATTAACAGAAGGAGGTGTTCAAAACCTTCGTTCTCCGTGACACTAGGCTGAATATCTTTGCAGATGAACAGGGCCGGCACGTCCATAGAGGCGACCTAGGCGGCCGCCTAGGGCGGAAGTATAGAGAGGGCGGCGTCCGCAACAACCCCCCTTACCACCCGCATCCTCAATTATGTCCGCGACACCTACATCAGCGCCCGCTTGTCCTCAGTTATATCCGCGCATAGGGCGGAAGAATAGAGGTCCGCGACACACGCGCGTCCTCAGTTATATCCGCGCATAGGGCGGCAGAATAGAGGTCCACTGGAAGATGGAGCTTTCACAACAACACAGTGGCGCCGCTTCAAGTGAGATTTCAGATTAGTCGTACTGCCCGTGTATTTTACAGATGCGCGGCACACTTTTGCAAATTGCATCTGTCCTGTCATGTCGTCCATCCTTAAATCCATAATGTTGCCATACTTTAGATTTAAAACTCAGTGGGGAATAAAATGTTTGTTTTGCTTCTCGCGCTTTCTGAGGGCGCACCACTAGCTTCATCCGCACACCTGATACAGTTGTAGTGTAAGTGTACACATCCGCAAATCCGTTGCTAAGGCTTACTTTAAGTAGGTCGATTAAATTATGCGCCAAAAACAGGTTGACAACACTTGTTAATAAATAAAAAATACATTCTATATTAAAAATATAAGCTGTATCTTGGAAAAACCGATGCATCTCGCAAAAACCGATGCATCTCGATTTGCTTCCAAAATTTCATTCATCCTCTGCTGCTCTACCGATGCACTCGCATCGTGCACGCGCATGACCGCGTATCGATACATATCGGTTAATCTTCCCATCCCTAATGACTACAGATCTTGGGTTGCTGTGCAATGATATATATTTTTATTATGTAAAGAATTTTTTTTTTTTTTTTTTTTTGCCAACTCAACAATTCCCACATTACTGGCTGGTTAGTTTCTGTCCTCTACTTATGCTAAAAGGCAATAATGGTCTAACATTCCTGACCATTATCACCAATAAAGCCCAGAATAAAAGGGCATCAGTATATTGTAAACCGATAGGTTTAAATATTTATTTCTAGTTATCAAAAAAATAATGTTTCTTTCTTATAGTTTTAGTACCTAATAAATTGTTTTAAATTGAAAACTGTAATATACACAACAGTGTAAAACCTATGACTGGTGAAAAAACATATTCTGTAGTTGTGTACGTGGGTCTCCACTTTTGCCATGACCTTTTTTGGCTTTAACAAACTCATCCCTTTTTTTCAAACTTTTTTCTTGCTAAGAATTATCTATGTATTATTATGAATTATTGTTTGTCTGGTTCTCCCTGTTATCACGCATGGACGGATCATAAAGGTGTCGGTACAGTCGTACCTGTTTCAGACGAAATCTATTTAAAGTGATTCATGTTGAACTAAAATAAAAATGCTGCACAGACAGCCGAAATCATATCGCGCGCACCCAAAGCGAGCCTCCGCAAACACAGCAATGATGTCACATTCGCTGGCCTCACTGAGTTTAATACCATAAAGCTGCTTTGCTATTGCATGTTGGTCTCATTTGTAGTTGTAATACCGCAAACTACATTTGAACTAGTGAAATAAAGAACTACACCATGAAAACCAATCAACAGCAACGAAAAAGAATTTAAAAGAAAATCCGATGTATCGGTACATGGACAAAGGAAAAATAAGACCTGTACAAAAATATTTAAGACCTAAAACAGTGAATTTAAGGCTTTTTGAGGCCTAAGATTTCGATTTTTAAATGTTAGACTTTTTAAGACCCCGCGGAAACCCTGTAGATAGCAACTAAGGCATTGATTTGCAACTTGCTAGGTTGCTCTATGTTGTGTTCTGGGATGCTGGACCAAGTGAAAATGTGTCTTATAATAATAATGATGTGTTCGAGTCACGTTGGATAGTTTTTTATGAGCATAAATGTGCAAATGCACATCATAAATGCAAGTTGTAAACATTTTCCAACATAAATATTTTAATGTTTCCATGTCTGTAAGAAAACCATGGCAGGTGCGATGTCTATCTGTTATAGTATATGCCAGCAGCTAGCTCTCTGCAACTCTGACATGGTCGCCCACTGAAGCTTAGCAGAGCTGCGCCCGGCCAGTACCTGGATGGGAGACCACATAGGAAAGCTAGGTTGCTGCCGGAATTGGTGTTAGTGCGGCCAGCAGGGGCACCCAACCTGCGCTCTCTGTGGGTCCTAATGCCCCAGTATAGTGACGCGGACTCTATACTGCTCAGTGAGCACAGCCTTTTGGATGAGACGTTAAACCGAGGTCCTCACTCTTTGTGGTCGTTAAAAATCCCAGAGTAGGGGTTTCACCCCGGCATCCTGGCCAAATCTGCCAACTGGCCTCTGTCCATCATGGTTTCCTAACCCTCCCCATATCATAATTGGCTTCATCACTCTGTCTCCTCTCCACCAATCAGCTATTGTGTGCCGCAAAAATGGCTGCCGTTGCGTCATCCAGGTGGATGCTGCACACTGGTGGTGGATGAGGAGATTCCCCCCGAATGTGTAAAAGCGCTTTGAGTGCCCAGAAAAGTGCTATATAAATGTAAGGAATAATTATTATTATTATTATATACAGACACTTTTATATTGGAGGAACTTTTTTTTTACAGTTACAAGAACTATTGGCAGAAATACTTGATTTTTAGTGCATTAACACTGAAGGACCCAAGAATGACCTTAGTTCAAGGAATGCCATTTGGGTGAACTAAATTAGTTCCTAATTTATAGCAGTAGCAGTATAATCCAGTACAACAGGAACTAACAGTAATACAAGTGTGTTTTGTTGACATTGTTGTTGACTGGATCACTTTAGGGTTCCTAGTGAGGTTGTGAATGCAACCAGTACAATGCTTCAGGGGGAAAATAGTTCTCGGAGAACCAGGCCTGGTGGCTATATTTCATTCATATTATTGAATGAACCTTTCTATGTGGCTTTAGAGTGATTTTAGTATTAATTTGCGTGTTTAGATACAACATGTAGTATGAATACCCAGCTTTAATGTGCTTGCTCATAACATGTCAGATTCCTGTTTGGTCAGTAGGCGGAGGGTAGGTGATGTTTTGAGGCTGTTCAAATGGAGTGTTTATACGATGAAAGCAGTCCATTCAAATGTGTCTTTGAATACCTCTGAAAGTGGTCAAAAATAGACAAGCCTGACTTACAGAGGAACCCTGGTGTCAAGGCTGAAGTTTGGGAATTACCGAAGTGCTTTATAGGGGGAAAAAATAGTTTAAATTAAATTTTCAGGGGTTAAAGGAGAGAAGCGGACTTCACATTCTCTCTGCTTTAAACAAAGATTCAGTGTGAATTGTAGAAAATTCAATAACGACTTTTTAACAGAGGTGGGGGCTTGTTTACAGGAACTTGGGGGGGGGTTCTATTATTGGCAGATGAGATACATTAATTGTCCCCTTCCTCCCTCCATCTCATTTTCCCCTTCTTTCTTTCAGATGTAGCGTTTATCAGTCCCCCATCCCTCTCTCTTTCATACATTCCCTCTCTTTGGCTGGAATGTGTGTATGAAAGCGTGCCAGAGCGTCTCATTAGAGGCACAAAGCAGCCCAGTTCCTGGTGCTGACACGCAGGTCGTGGATCCAGTTACGCTCCCAGTCTCTACCCCATCGAGGGCCCAAACTTTCAGACCCTCCGCTCCCTGTGTTTGCACTTCATTCACCGAATTAAACCCTCATCTTGCATGCCTACGAGTTTTCCAAGTACACGCATCTCCTCTTGTATCCGTTTTTGGTGTGTCAATGCTTCACTGTATCCCGCCTGATTGCCTCAGTGTAATTGACTGTAGTCGGATTATAAGGTATAGGGTTATATTTAATGGACCCCACTTACGCCTAATGCTACCCTTCTCCAAATTAAACTCTTCCCGATTCATCATATCCGCTTGTTTTGTATGTTGACAGTTTTTGTATTTTCTGCATACGCAAATAGCCATTTAGATTGCTCTCACATTTGCATATCAATTGAGTAGAAACTGGCACTGGCCTTACAAAACGTGTGGTGAAGCGTGTCACTGTGTTACTGCTTAAACACGTACATGCATGAGTGGCTGTGTGTATGTGTGCGGATGAATGCCAATGTGTGTGTGAATCTATAGGAAAAAACCAAATACCCAGTGTGCCAGTCTGCTGAATGTGGCATTGTGTTTGTGTAAGAGGGTGAGGAGCAGAGACACGGGCCTCTGCAGGAGACCGGTGAAAACTCACAATAAAGCCATATGGACCACAGAGTTTGCGTCCACTTGACTTACGTAAGGATTACGTAAAGATTGCATGTTCAGTAGTGGTTACAGACTGAAGTTGGGTAACACTTTATTTTGATGGCTGCTTTTGCACAATTTGTTAATCAGACTGTAGAATACAACAGGACTTGTCGCTTGTTTTGTTTTCAATGGAGGGAAAGTGTAGCCGTCAATATGGCGAATGAAGCAATGCCTTCTAGTACAGGAGCCAAACATCAATGGATATTGACCTTATTTTTCATGCAAGAATCTTTTTGGTTCAAGACTTTGGGTCTCATTCACTTCCTTTGATTTTTAGACATTAAAAACGGCTTATTATGCTGCTTTATGTTGAAAACGGATCTTTTCCTATTAAATTATTCTACTTTTTAGGTACAGTCATGAACACACTTGTTTGTAGAGCGAGTAGTTTCTGCTGTCATTTCTCCCATAGGTGACTGAATCAAAAGTTTTAAAACAATTGCAAAAACAAGAGCACTGCCACATATCCAAATAAGGTCAATAGAGTAACAATTCTCCAGGGGAGATGCTCGGATCAGACGTTTGAAATTGTTTCAGACCCTTTGGGGTCGGCATATGCACTGGATTCTCAGTGAATACTTGCTTGACACACGAGAATTTCCACATCAGACTATTTGCTGGTTTTGTCATTTGTATGAAACGAACGCAAAGTACAGTCCATCCTGTCAAACACACATCACATGACAGTAACTACTCAAACACCTATAAACTTGTATTAATGGATTAATAAACTTGACATTTTCCATCAAGAACTAGTTGGGAATTCAATCAGAAGACAAGCATAACCTGACGAGGCATTATTCAGAGCATGATGTGTAAAACATAAATGAGGTTAGTGTCATGATTTTGTTTCCTTTCGGTGTGAATGGGCAACCCCCCACCAGCCCTGCTATGTGTATTGGTACATAATCCTCCAGACACATGGCACCACCTTAATGATACAGTGTTTGACCCACTGGGTGCACATGGTTTTTCTGGAGTCCTCCAGAATGCTTCGGTAGTGCTAGGCAGTGACACTCCATCTAGCACAAGTATTGGGACTAGGCAATGCCATAATTTTGAGCCCAACCGATCACTGATCCACCTCTATGCTTCACTCTGGCCATGCAACAGTGTAGGTGGGTATGCTTCTTTAGGGCTTCTCCACACCGTAAATCTCCCAGATGTGAGAAAGACAATGGGCTCGTCAGAATAAGTGTTTCACATTGTCCACAACCCTAGATTTTCACTGCACAAGGTACTAAAGGTCAATTTTGCTGGAAACAGACGAATCGAGGTGCACATTTAATTCTGCAGTGAGTTGGGCAGCTGTGGTTTTATGTTTTTTTATTCATTTTTTTGGATACAATTAAGTTTAGCACCCGGGCATCAATTTCAGACTAATCACAGCTGCGCACTCTTCTCTTAGGCTGTACTCACACTATGCACAGTTGCCTTGAACCAAGCCAAAGCACGCTTGTCCCCCCTTCCATCTCCCCTGACGGCCTGATTGTCGTCGCCGCCGCGCTGTTCAGTAGAGAAGCGCTCTCGCTCAGCACAGTGGAGATTTCTTTATTTATATTTAGTCATAAAGTCCTCGTGCTGCTGGAATTAGGAGGTTTGCTGAAGATGCGCAGCTGTGGTGCAGTAAGGAGTTTGCGTCTTTAATAAACTACGGCAGTTTGCGTTCACTGAACAGTAAGAATGATTAATAAATCCATATTAAACAGTCCCTTAAAGTCACGTCTTGCTGTCAGTTTTTGGGCTTAGGTGCGTTTTGAACTCACATACAAGCATACCGCACCAAAGCCCAAGTAAACCGTGCTCACGATTCAGCGCACACCCACTTCTTAAACGATCTGGGAAATGGGCCTGGGCACGGTTCGGATAGCATAGTGCGAGTACGCCCTTACTGGTGGAATGTGCAATAAATGATGATTGGCCTCCAGGATGGTCAAATTTTGTCATTTAACCTCTAACACTAAATTGCCCAGTGTTTCAGTTTCCGATATGAATATAATTGCCTTAAGATGACTTATTAACCCTATTTGTAAATAATACATTTTACATTTTAGACTGATTGAGGTTGTTTTGAAGGGGAGTATCTGCATGAAATATAATAAACTAATTACAATGATAGATGAATAGAACTGTATAAAAGTATACATGACATAAACAGGCGAGGCAGTGGTGTAGTAGGTAGTGCTGTCGCCTCACAGCTAGAAGTTCACTGGTTCGAGCCTTGGCTGGGTCAGTTGGCGTTTCTGTGTGGAGTTTGCATGTTCTTCCTGCGTTCGCGTGGTTTTCCCCCACAGTCCAAAGACATGCGGTACAGGTGAATTGGGCAGGCCAAATTGACCGTAGTGTATGAGTGTGTGTGTGAATAAGTGTGTGTGTGTGTGGATGTTTCCCAGAGATGGGTTGTGGCTGGAAGGGCATCCGCTGCATAAAAACGTGCTGGATAAGTTGGCTAAGCCAAAAAGAAGAGGACTAAAGGGACTAGGATGAAAAGAAAATGAACGAATGAATGACATAAACAGTGTTTTCTACAGTGGCCAAGAGAGCTTAACGTGCTGCAAGAAAGCACATGCAATTACAAAAAAACACCAGCAAATAAAGAAATGATCTTCATCAATATGACAGCACACTTGTTGCAAATTGGTCACAACACAAACAACGGAAGAAATTGGTCACAACACTTGCAAATATCCACGTAACACAACGTAACTGTTTCAAGAGGACCCAAAAACATGACGGGCCCTGCTGAGATATGAGTTTTTCATTTATGTCGTGTAATCAGGATATTGAAATAAACGAAAACCAACTCACCTTCTAAGACCACCAAGCACTTCACTGAGCAACAGTCACGGCATAACAACACATCCATTATTTTAATATCCTGATTACACGACATGCATAAAAAACATCCATATCTCAGCAGGGTCTGTCATGGTTTTGGGTCCCCTAGAAACATTTCCATTGTGTTACGTGGATATTTGCAAGTGTTGTGACCAATTTCTACCGTTGTTTGTGTTGTGACCAATTTGCAACAAGTGTGCTGTCATATTGATGAAGATCGTTTCTTTATTTGCTGGTGTTTTTTTGTAATTGCATGTGCTTTCTTAAATTGCAGCACGTTAAGCTTTCTTGCCATATTTGCAAGTGTTGTGACTAATTTGCTGCGCGTTTCTTCGGTTTTTGTGTTGTGACACATTTGTAACACGTGTGCTGTCGAATTGATGAAGATCATTTCATTTTTGCTGGTGTTTTTTTTTATATCAAATGTAAAATATGGTATTATTATCATCCCTAAACGACATAGCAGATCCTGCGATGTGATTACTGCATATTCGCACCAAGTGTGCCGCAAGCCTGCGTTTGAGTGAAGGTCTCGGCCGTTAGATCGCCCCCTGGGGGCTGGCTGCAGTACAAGTCATAAAGCCCGCCTCCTCCGTGTTAATGAAGGAGACTTGAGCCCAAATAAAAAAATGTATTACACTTGCAATAAAATGTCCCGAAAGATGGTTCTGGTCGATTAAGGCACTGGTTATTGTGCTGAAATAGGTGCAGATCTTCATTTTTGTAAACAGTTTGTTTTTAGCAGTAATTTAATGCTGGGCGTGTCATCGTGATTGACAGCGGTGATTGACAGTTTCTCAAAGCAGCGCGTCTGAGCTTCGGCAGAAGACTGAAGTGTTATTTTTCGATTCCTGTGTTATTTTACCATGACAACATGAGTTCAGCAGTAAACTACAGTTTCTGACATACATGATCCTGGAGGAACACTGTTTACTCACTAAGGTCAGGGCTTTTTTCGGGCTTTATTAGTTTGCTGATACACGCCTAACCACCCAGATAGCAAAATACACTCGAGCCAGTTCCAGCAAGATTCTCGCCTGCCGGAGACTTACCCCTCAGAGCTCAGACTGACTACCTCTGCTGGACCTACTCCGGATGCCTGGACTCACTGCCCGATTCCAGCCCGAGTCAATCGAGCCAGATGCGGCAACCGAGCGAGCCGGCGCTGCCACATGCGAGCCGGAATCAGCCCGCGACGCCGTGAGTAGGTTATGCGCTGCGGTCCGGAGCTGGCGCGATTAAATATATAAAACCCTCATATTTGTTAACGTTATTACATCCATTTGTGTTGATATGACAGCAAACGCATGCTGAGAAGTTCGGGGGGCGTGGTTGATTTTACATAAAGCGTTTGGTTGGAAGCTCGACTGCGCTCATTTTCGCGGCTCCTCCTCTGGCTCCATCAGACAGTCCTTCTGCGCATGTCAAGGCTCCAATTTCAGCAGTCTTTTGCGACAGTTTGTGCCCGTCAAGCAGGCGTTTTGCCCTCAAGGCGTTCAATGGGAAAAGGGGCTGTCGCGTCGTCCATATTTTTTTCAGTCATTGATTCGCACATTGCAATATTGATGCTGAAATGATATATTGTGCCACCTAAATGTTATTAGTTACAATACTTGGATCGTTGGTCTCTTTTTTCAGTAAAATGACCTACATATGTCTTTTCTCCTCAAACGGTTTGAAGACAGTCAGAGTCCACATCAGATCCGTGATCAACATGCCTGCTAGTAAAACACAGCGACGTCCCCTGAGGGTCTTTCCAGCAATGATCAGCATGTGTGAACGACACCAGAGCATCTCTATACACTCACAAATGAGCATGTCTGTGTGTTTGCATTCATTAGGCAGGATGCTTTAAATTAACGGATTAGGAAATGCGCAAGACAATCTCACAGAGTTTGCCATTCATTGCTACTGCAATAACAATACAGCTTTAGCTATTTGAAATATAAGCTTGTGCTGTGTTTATGTAAAATGAATACCTAATTATACTTCAATCAATATTATTCTACATTCACTTCATTGGTCACATCAGTGTATCGATGTCTGACATTTAGTGAGCTTGATGAAGTGATCTTGTGTGTTTTGTGGATTATGAAACCCATGTGTTTTGCTCCCAGAATGCAGAACTGGCTCTGGGTTAAAAGACAGACTGTTTTCACAGATGACCGTCTCTCGCTCTGAATGTGGGATGTTGATGCAGGTGTGTGTGTGTGTGTGTGTCAGTGGGTGAATGGCATGTTTACGAGTGAAGGCATTAGTATTTCTGCTGGTATAAGTTTCATACTTGCATACAGCCGCATGAAGTGAAGTTTCGTCCTTTGCCTTGTTCTGTCTGACAAGTGTTCAACTAAATGTTGTGATGGAAAGTGTGTACATGCTGTTGTTGTAGTGTATGGGGTTTTGTGTGTTGAGTATTTTGTGGATTTCTTTGTTCTTACTGTTGTTAATAGAAGAAATAACTGACCCAAATTAAACGCGCTGAGATTATTGAACTTGTGTTTATGATGTTTTAAAACTCATTTGACTGTCAGAGAGGGAAAAACATCCAGGTTTAAATTAAATGTAAATAAAAATGGATGGTCAGCCTCAAAAATGAGACCCATAAACCTGTAGTTAAAATGGCAGACTAACAGTACAGAGCATTCACTGCTGCTCATTGGGAATATCGTGATATTTTGGGGGATTGTTTTTCTTGTGACGATATCTGAACAGTATTTGCTGAAAGTGTTTTTGTCATCATGGCTAATTGATAACGTTAAAACCATCATTTTGTGGCTACAAGTTCCTGCCTTTATAAGAAATCATTTTTGATAAGTCAACCATAAAATTATATCTGCTTGTAAATCCTTTAATCCATCAACCATTCCGACCATCTACCCTTGCATCTATACATGTATCCGACCTCCTATCCATCTATAAATCCATCCGTCCAATACTCTGTCTATCTGTTCATCTATCCATCCAATTCTCAGTCTATCTGGTTATTCATCCATATATCCTACACTGCAAAAAATGCTTTTCTTACTTAGATTTTTTGTCTTGTTTCTAGTCCAAATATCAAAAAATTCCTAAATCAAGAAGAGTTTTCTAGACAAGCAAAACATACTGTCTTGTTTTGAGAAATAATATGCCAATATTAAGTGAGTTTTTCCTTAAAACAAGCAAAATAATCTGCCAATGGGGTAAGCAAAATAATCTTACGTCAAAAGAAAAAACAAGACCATTTTGCTTACTCCATTGGCAGATTATTTTGCTTGTTTTAAGGAAAAACTCACTTAATATTGGCATATTATTTCTCAAAACAAGACAATATGTTTTGCTTGTTTAGAAAATGCTTCCTGATATAAGAAATTTCAGATATTTAGACTAGAAACAAGACAAAAAATCTAAGCAAGAAAAGCATTTTTTGCAGTGTATTATCTTTGTCTATTTGTTTCCCCATCTATTTACCCAATTATATTTGTCTAATCTGTCCATCCATCCATCAAATTCTTTGTCTATCTGTTCATCTATCCATCCAGTTCTTATTCTATGTTCATTAATCCATCCAATAATGTTTATCAGTTTATCCATCCATCCAATTCTCTTTGTCTATCTGGTGATTTATCCATCCAATTATATTTGTCTATTTGTTTATCCATTCATCCACCCATCCATCAAATATTCTATCTGTTCATCCATCCAATTTCCTCTATCTGTTCATTCATCCAATTCTCTGTCTATCTGCTCATCCATCCATCCATCCAATTCTGCCTATTTGTTCATCCATCCATCTAATACTCAGTCTTTGTGTTCATACATTTGTTATGTTGTCTATCTGTTCAGCTATCCATCTAATTCCTAGTCTATATTCACTCATTCATCCAATACTGTCTGTCTGTTCATCCATCCATCCAATTATCTTTATCAGTTCATCCATGCATCCAAGTCTTGTCTCTGTTCATCCATCATCCATCCACCCAATCTATTACTGTCTATTCATCTATCAAATACTGTTCATCTATCCATCCAATTCTGCCTATATGTTCATCCATTAATCTAATTCTTCGTCTATCTGTTCATCTATCCATCCAAGTCTTTGTCTCTGTTCATCCATCTATTTAATTATTTTGGTCTATCTCTGTTCATTCATCCATCCATCTAATTCTCTTTGTCTATCTGTTCATCCATCTGACCAATTATATTTGTCTATTTGTTCGTCCATCCATCCACCCATTTCTCTTTGTCCATTCATCCATCTTTGCATCCATCAAGCACTCTGTTCATCCAACCATCCAATTCTGCCTATCTGTTCATCCATCCATCCAATTATCTTTGTCCGTCTGTTCATCCATCCATCCAATACTCTGTCTATCTGTTCATTCATTCATCTGATTCTCTTAGTCTGTTTTTGTATTCTTTTGGATTGTAATTCTTTGTTGGACCACTAGATGGAGAGCAGTTTTAAATCCCACACAGATAGGCAGTGGACCCTTTTCACATTTCCAGGTTTCTCAGCAGCAGAAGTCGTCATAGTTGGTAAACTTTACAAGCGGTGAATGGGAGAGTAAACATATATATTTTTTTAGGTTCTCATTTATTGAAATAAAAGAAAAACTCCATGATGGAGTTATCAAGACTTTCAGAAAATGGAAAAAATAGTTAAACCGATAATGACAACTAGAAGAGAAAACAACGTCAGATTTACTCCTCTACCCCATAGACGCTGCATTACAAATGCCTCGCACAAGCAGTAATGTATTTTTAAGTTCATGCAAAGATGATATAATGCACACATAAATACTTATGTTTAAAAAAAAATCTGAATGTAAAAAATTTTGGGATTACAGTTTTGTGAAAGGGGTCCATAGTCAACAACTATTCAGTAAGCTTAACAGCATGATTATGGTGGAGGTTAGAATGTGTGTTATTGCCCAATAAACATATCTCAGGATCCAATGGAAAATCAATTCCATGAATCTGTGATATGATCCTGCATACTCGTACCCACAACACTTTGACTTTAGGGCACAGCCATGTAATATGGGACAAAGTACCTTCTTCTATACCACATCTGAAATAGAGGCCACAGCCATATCACTCTGCAGTCCAAAACCAGTTACTCACTGAAGCTAAGCAGGGCTGAGCCTGGTCAGTACCTGTATGGGAGACCACTTGGGAAAACTAGGTTGCTGTTGGAAGTGGTGTTAGTTATGCCAGCAGGGGGCGCTCAACCTGCGATCGAATACCTGCTAGTCCTAATTCCCCAGTAAACTGAAGGGGACTCTTATACTATCAGTGAGCGCTGTGTTTTTGGATGGGAGGTTAATCCAAGGTCCTGACTCTTTGTGTTCAAATAAAATCCCATGGCACTTCTGGGAAATAGTAGGGGTGTAACCCCCGTGTCCTGGCCAAATTCACTCCATTGGCTCTATCACTGTTTCTCCACTCCTCCTATAGGTGGTGTGTGGCGGGTGCATTGGTGGCGTTGTCCTTTGGCTGCTATCACATCATCCAAGTGGATGCTGCACACTGTTGGTAGTTGGAGAACCCCCACTCATGACTGTAAAGTGCTTTGGGTGTATAAACACACTATATAAATACACTTTACTAACTTACTAGAGGGGAGAGAAACCGTTTTTTTAAATTGGTGTAAAAGCTGGTGTTAGAAATTAGACTCTCTAATATCTGATTGACCACATATTTTTCTCTCCCTTTGTCTGTTTAAGGTGGCGGGTGGACGGATCCTGAACTGGCTGACTTTGAGCTGCTGGTGATCATGAGCGCTACAGTTGAACCGACCTCGGCCACATGTCAGGTGCGCACCTCATACCTGCCGGACGAGATCCTGTGGGGCTACGAGTTTCCACCCGTCGTCTCTCTCTCACCCTCTGGAAAATACGTCGCCGATTTCGCTTTCTTCGACAAGGTTGCCAAGACCAAGACTCCGCCCCTTTTCAAACAAGCCCCTCCCTCCCATACACAAACACCACAGCATCAAGGCAGCGGAGAAAAAGGGGCGGATACTGAGAAGATGCGATTGGAGGAGAGCTACTGGGAGGAAAGGGGGCGGGACAGAGGCCGTGTCCGAGATCAGCTTAGCGTACGCATCAGTAACGTGTAGAGAAATAAATAACCTGGGGCTCTGATGGAGATAAATTGCTTGAGTCGATTCAGCGTTAGCCAACTTTTTTTCTTTTTTGATGCCACTGAGCTTACCTGTGTTACGAGGTAGCGTGCCAGCAGAGTTGGCTAGCGCTGAAATACACTGGCGAACAGGCATGAAATGGAGAAGAGGAAGAGATAGAGCGGCTGTGTTCGGATTAGTGCACTAGCTTACTTTCCTTGATGTTTCTGCAGTATGTGGTGCGTGTGTGTGTGTACCTGTGCAGGTTTTGGGTGAACAAGACGCACAGATAATCAGATATAGCAAAATAGTCAGAAAAATATGCCTTTACCTACATTTTTTTCCTGCTAACACTAAAATAAAACATACATATGGCAAAATAAAAATGAAACGTATACAGAGATGCCTTGAAAACTGAGAGTTTCTGTGGATTTATGATTTAAGGTTATGTGTTTGAGTAAAACATTATGCTGAATACTACTGATGACAATACTTTGGCCGACATTACCAAATTTTCTGATTTAAAAAAAGTCACATTTTCAGACATGTTTACATCCATTCCGAGGTAAAACAGTAGCAATTTTTCAGAAGATTTCAAAAATACAATATGTAGTGGAATAACCTTGACCTTAACCTTTTAAATCACTGCAAATAAAAACGTCCGCTCTTCTGACCAGCTATCATTTTCCAAAAATGTAATAAATAAATTAAAAAATAATCTGAAATATGCTAGAAATGTGGGCGACGCAGTGGAGCAGTAGGTAGTGCTGTCGTCTCACAGCAAGAAGGTCGCTGTGTCGCAGGTTCGAGTCTCGGTCTGGTCAGTTGGCGTTTCTGTGTGGAGTTTGCATGTTCTCCCTGCGTTCGTGTGGGTTTCCTCCGGGTGCTCCAGTTTCCCCCACAGTCCAAACACATGCGGTACAGGTGAATTGGGTAGGCTAAATTGTCCGTAGTGTATGAATGTTTCCGTGAGATGGGTTGCGGCTAGAAGGGCATCCGCTGCGTAAAAATGTGCTAGATAAGTTGGCGGTTCATTCCGCTGTGGCGACCCCGGATTAATAAAGGGACTAAGCTGACAAGAAAATGAATGAATAAATGCTAGAAATTATATCAAACAAATAAAATTTTGTTAAATAAATCCAGAGAGACTGTCTAAGTTTCAAGTGTTTTATAATGGCTACACAGGGGCGAAAGAGGAGGTTTTACATTTTGGTGTCCACTTTTAAGTAAAAATATGTACAAAAGTATTTTTATATAGATGGAAGGCATATTTAAAGCAAGTGTGCAGTAAATATTCTTTGATGTTACAAATAATTTTGTAAAATAAAAGTCAAAATAAGCCTCACAGCAAGAAGGTCACTGGTTCGAGGCTCGGCTGGATCAGAGTTTGCATGTTCTCCCTGTGTTGGCGTAAGTTTCCCGCCGGACGCTCCGGTCCCCCCCCCAAAGTCTAAACACATGCGCTATGCGTTATATGAATTAGGTAAGCTAAATTGTCCATAGTGGATGTGTGTGAATGGTAGTGTATGGGTGTTTCCCAGTGATGGGTTGTGGCTGAAAGGGCATCCGCTGCGTAAAACATATGCTGGATAAGTTGCCGGTTCATTCCGTTGTGGCAGCCTCAGATATTTATAGGAACTACGCTGAAAAGAAAATGTATTTTGACTTTTCCATTCATTTATGTAAAAAGTTAATGAACTGTATACAGTTGAAGTCAGAATTATTAGCCCCCTTTTGATTTTTTGTTTTCTTTTTTAAATATTTCCCAAATGGTGTTTAAGAGAGCAAGGAAATTTTCACAGTATGTCTGATAATATTTTTTCTTCTAGAAAAAGTCGTACTAGTTTTATTTCGGCTAGAATAAAAGCAGTTTTGAATTTTTTAAAAACTATTTTTAGGGCAAAATTATTAGCCCCTTTAAGCTATTTTTTTTCAATAGTCTACAGAACAAACCATCAAAATATAATGACTTGCCTAATTACCCTAACCTGCCTAGTTCACCTTATTAACGTAGTTAAGCCTTTAAATGTCACTTTAAGCTGTATAGAAGTGTCTTGAAAAATATTATTATTATTAATAAAATTATTATTAGAAATAGGTTTTTAAAACTATTATGCTTAGAAATGTGCTGAAACAATCTTCCCTCCATTAAACAGAAATTGAGGAAAAAAATAAACAGGCGGGCTAATAATTCAGGGGGGCTAATAATTCTGACTTCAACTCTATACAGTGCTCAGCATAATGGAGTACACCCCTTTTGGAAAATGAATATTTTTATCCATTTCTCAGTAAATACAGGACAGATATTTTTGGTACATTTGAAAAAAAACAAATTTATTAAACAGATATATTTATTACAATAATATTGTAGTTGCTGAACATCTTTACAAAACAGAAAGATAATACAATTAAATGCATGCAAGATATCAGAAAAAAAATACAAACTACAAAACTTCAACAAAATTTGATGATTTTATTTTGTTGAATTTAGATTTTTGTTTTTCATTTTACATTTTAGCGTACAGATTTTGTCTTCGACACAGACTAATCGAATGCATATGTCCAAACTGGCCCGTGCACAGACCCTTACAGGGGCAGGTGCTCAACGCCATCGCAAAGTGAAGAGCAAGTGCCTCCTGAGAGGGGCACCTCGGCCAATAAGGGCAGAGGGGCAGTGGCTCTAGCCACCGGGTCACCCCCCTGTGCACAAATATAATATTGTAAAGCTTCCTATTGAAAATATTCATTTTAAATGAGAGATTTGTGAGGGGTGTACTCATATGAGGAGCACTGTATATAAACAACTGTCATACTGAATGAGATTACAACAAAACATATGCAACAACTATACTACACTCGATAAAATCATGATAAAAGTTACGAGAATCTTAAAAATAACATGGCTGATTTTGCAAATATGTATTATCTTACATTTGATTTGCTGCTATTGATGTACAGATTTAAACTTTTGGAGATATTAACTGGCGAATTTCGAAATCAATGCAATATTGGGGGGGGGACATACAACTAAAAGTGTATTTATAACAACTTACCGAAGATTTTTAAAGAGTAATCAAGTGTTATTTTGCAAAGAATGTGTACAGGCATGTTTTTCCACAAGTAAAACAGAAGTGTAGAGTAAAGCATTCGATTTTACATTTTAGGACTGACTATAACATCAGCCACGGTTTAATATTCGATTAAAAGCTTCTTACAGTGCATTCAAACAGCCGATGAACCCAATTTCCAGACGTTCCACAAGCTTTCAAAGCTACAATTAAACTGCCTATTTTAAAGCTAATAATTCACTGGATTGAAATGAAACTGTAATACTAATCTAACATGTAGCACACTGGCAAAGCATGCTAGCCTACCACTCCGAACACAGTCAGGAGAGCATAAAAGAGAATTACTGTAAGCTACTAAACTATTTAGACCATGGGGAAATCAAAAGAATGATCCAACGTAGATCTGCTGCTTTATACATGACAAACACAGCGCTCGGATGATGGACCTGCTCACTGGGAATAATGGATTCATTCACCGCCACCTTGTGGCCAAGCAAAAGCAGTGCCACAGATCTGAGAAACAACTACTCTGTCAACTCTGATGGACAAAACCTGATTTCAAAGACACGCGGATATCCATCTATTTTTTTTTTCTGCTAAAGGATTATGGATGAACTGGAGGGTTTTACAGATTCATATTATTTAAGCCACTGTACTGTAGTCGATGCTAGAGCAGGATAGAGTGAATAACTTGCGTGTTTTATTGAGAGACTGCATTGGAATCCATCGAGATCTTTGTGTCTACCTTCATCTCTAACAGTGCCAGTATAGAGCTATTTTGGGTAAACGTGTAGGTCTTTTTTCCCTATAGTTGATCTTTTGTCACTGGAATAAACATAACGATGTTTGTTAACAATACTAAAAGCACTTTAACTTGAGGAGGAAGGTTTATTTTTGATATTATTTTGCGGTCCAACTTAACTGTACATGCTCTTAATATGTGATGATGATGATGATGAAAAGAGAAAGTGTGTATTTTGAATTATAGTCAAAGTGCCTATGAGTCCAACATAGGCTCATTCTGAAAACGTACCCCTATATACATTTCTGGAGATCATGAATTATGTAGCCAGAGGAACGTATGGCTGCATTTCATCTTTAAAACGAACACTAGGGGGCGGTGTATGATGCCATTCCTTTTGCACTTACCTCTGTGTGGACGGCTTTCCTGCTGTTACCAGTTTTTCCAGTGGCTCGCTGCATACGTCGCTGCATACGTTGAGATGCAGAGAGGGGTTGACCTTGGCGACGGGGTTCGAGTCAGGCAAAGAATGGTTCTAGAAAGCGGGTAAAAGAAAAAACAAAAAATTAAATAAGTAAAAAACAGGATGTGGTAAAATGGCTAATAGACAACACGATGCTGAGCTGGCATTGCCGATCCTTCGCCCCCGTTGCTAACCGGCTCGTGAAAAATACACACCAGGGCTCAACAATAAGGACTGCCCGATGGCCCGGGGCCAGCGGGAGAGATGTTCAGGACAGTAGAGAAAATCGTTACTGGCAGGGGCGACTGGCCATCTGGCAAATGCCAAAAGGGCCGGACTATTTTTTAAATGTGGGCCGGTATGCTATTTTTTATTTTATTTTTTTTAAATGTATTGTTTTTACACGCAGGCAGCTTTTATCTCTTGCAAGATGCGAGTGTGATGATGATGATGATGATAGTAATAATAGTAATAAATGTTAAGCATTGGCCCAATCGGCAATGGCCGGCTGGTTTCGAAAGGGACCGACCCAATCAGAGGTTACATGGACTTAATCAAAATCTGGCAAGAATGTTAAATAAACCTTAAGAGCAACACATAAACACTAAAACATATGCTGGAATAGTTGGCGGTTCATTCCGCTGTGGCAATTCCAGATTAATAAAGGGACTAAGCCGAAAAGAAAATGAATGAATTAAATTATTGCATGTATAAATTTGTTATAAATGGGTTGTTTTTGTTCCACTCAAATACATTAAATGTTTAAATATCTATTACATACGGTACTGCTTATAATACTAATGTAAGTAGTGAATGTGCGTGTCCGTGGATGGGGCTGTGTGGGTAAGGTAATGTGGGCTAGTGTGGCTACAGTGCCAGGGCTGATTCTTAGTCCCAGTCCGCCCCTGGTTACTGGTCCGATCAGGCGAGTGCTGCCTGGTCATCAAATTTTAATTTGCCTGTGACAATTTGTCAGTTGTGCGCAAATACAGTCTTAGAATCGAAAAACAATTTGTGCTTTTAAGTCTATGAAAACTACCTTTTCTGTGAACACCATATTGCTTTTTGGTTCCTTTTATCTGATTGGTTGTCGTGAGCGCGTTATTTTTTTCCACAACCTGGTAAAAACCAGTTTAGTGAAGAGACGGCAACATCAAATTATGGGGCTAAAAGAAAACGTCTGTTTCTAACGTTGTGGAAAAAGATATTTACATGGGTACAACACAACGAAAAAAATGAAGCAATGTTTTACATAGCTTTCCGTCACTTTTAAGTCAGCCACCATTTGCTTTGCAATAAAATACCGGCACATTTTCCATACTGCTCTATTTTACTGCTAAATATTTTAACAATTTTAAAATATTTAAATTCTAAATTCACAGACATTATTTTTGACACAATATTTAAAATATCTGGTTAAGAAATAACAATTTTTTATTTATTTATTTATTTTGTTGGGGCCAGTGAAAGTTTTTGCAGAGCAAGTAAAAATCTGAACCGCTGGTCAAGTTGGGCCAGTAGAAAATGTCCTTATCGTTGAACCCTGCACACTTAGGCCCCGTTTAAACTAATACAGCTTAGCATTAAAATGGCGTTTTAGAACGAAAATGATCCACATCCACACCGTGTTTTACCTAGCATTTCTGAACAACCCTCCGTCCGCTGAAAACACACATCACGTGACCACACACACACTGTCATGCGCTCGTCTGAGCTTCAGAGAGCAGTGCACGTCAGACAGTTTATTAAGGATATACCGATGGATCGCGTCTCACTATAATTATTAAACGTGATGTTTAGACAACCCAAGTCTCCCGGAAGTTCCGGGAGTCTACCGCAAATGCATAGAAACTCCCGGATACCCGCAAACGAGTGATAATCTCCTGGAAATCGCGCGTCTGCCTCCCAGTTCTCAAATAAGTCGTGCATCCTTCTCACCCCTCACCACCGGATCCCTCCTCGTTTTTTAGACACGTCTTGTGCACTCTGTCGAACACCGCCTCCAACCTCCTTTTCACATGACGACTATGCCACCGTCCATCGCGATGTTTCACATTAGACATGTACGATGGCAAATTGGTCGACATCACCCAACCCTAGTCTGTACGCCAGTCGACAGCGGCCTCTGGTGGGAACAGCAGGCACGAATGGCTCTCGTGAGAGAAATTTGAGATCCGGAAAAGCGCACATTTACATTTAGTCATTTAGCAGACGCTTTTATCCAAAGCGACTTACAAATGAGGACAAGGAAGCAATTTACACAACTATAAGAGCAACAATGAATAAGTGCTGTAGGCAAGTTTCAGGTATGTAAAGTGTAAGAAGCAAAACATTAGTACACATCGGTAGATTCGAGAAAACAAAAACTGCAAAAAAAAAAACAAAAAAAAAAACAGCTCCTGGGACGTATTTGGCGCTCTCCAGAAATGTATATAGGGGAACGTATTCAGAAAAACCTGGGATGTAAGAGTCAGTAATAATAATAATAATAATAATAACAATGATAATACACAGTAAAATGCTTGGTTTGTCGTAACTCAAAGTTGGGTTAATTTTGTACTATTTTTTTCAAATTAAAATTTAACCTAACATGGTCCATATTTTACCCAATGTTGGGTTACACTACTATCCAGCATATTTTTATGAGTAAAAATAATGCCAATTGAGCTATATGTCAAAAAATAAAAAAATAAATCACTGTTACAAGACAATTATTAGTAGTATTTTGTAAAAATGTTGAACAAACATTGATTTTGTAAAGCTTGTTTTATACGACTTCAAATCTAAGCTGTTTATGTAAATAATATAAACCTCGTTATGAATTGGAAACCACTTACTCAACATTTCATTGTTATTATTATTATGAATGGATAAATGATGTTGAAATATGAGGACTTTGGTTGGTCTTAAGCACATTCTGCCTGTCTCTGTGGCTGTGAGGGAACGTGTTTTTCATGAATTTCCTTTGGTGTTTAGTCGCTGTCAGAACTGGACTTTCATCACTTTAACTGCTAATGATCTCAAATGACTGTTTATAATAAATGAGAAGTTTTGAAGCAGCTGCTGCGTGATTTTATCAGTGTATTCGGTGAACGGTGAAATATGTTAGTTTCATAACACCTGCTGATCGTTTGAGCGCAGCGCTGTATATTCCCTAAACTTCCCTGCTTGATGAAAATGAAAGAGTGAAGTGATACAGGTGCACCTTAGATTACATCACCTTACAGCAACCTGTGTTTCTAGTAACTGTGAACACAGTAATGCATGGAGAATCGAAACACTCAAAATTGTCATTTTTGAATTTTTTTTACTGCTCTGTTCTTTTATGAAAATTGGTTTGCTGTTTTAAGGCAGAGTAAAATTTTTTTCGGATGGGAGGAGGAAGGGAATGATGAATGGATTAATGCTGGAATAACGAATGAATAAAAGATGTCACAGCACCAAACAAGGGACACACAACATCACGTTTTCTCTCACACACACACACAAACAGCATTCAGCAAAGTGCGAGTGCTCGCTCGCTCGAGAGTGATATTGCTAGACCACCCACTCCTGCGCTTTATTCGGAAATTTACTCCCGCACTGCAAGAAATCTGGTCGGGTCGTGGTAAATACGAACTAGAGGTCTGCATACACACGGTACAGCAGCGGGAATGCAGACCTCTAGTTCGTATTTACCACATCTCCCTTCTCGTTCGGTCGAAACCCGAAATACTGCCAAACTGCAGAGGTTGTGTTCTTTTTCGAGACCAGGTCACTTGGTGCGCCATCTTACCTCACCTCTCTCTCTCTCCTCCACACTGTCCCGTGATAACAATCACGCATACACATTTTTAGGCATTAAATAAATAATATTTAATATTTAATACTTGTTTCATATAAGTGCATTGTTTTTTTATGACGGTATAACTGTATTGAAACTGACACCGTTGCTATTTTTAGAACCCACGGTATACCCTTTTACCGCACAAGCCTAATATATATATATATATAAACATGAAGGTGTTATGCTGTGTTCACACTAGACGCGGAACGCGCGGATAAATCGCGATATTCCCGCGTAAATAGCCGCGTGAACATTTCAGCTTCATTTGCGCATCAAATTAACTTCCGAACAGACGGTATATTCGCGTGATGGGCAGGGCTTCTGTCTGCCTGAAGACTCTAGCTTTATAGCTAAATGGCTAAAATGGATTTTATAAAGAAAATAACAGTGTTTATGTGCTTTATGAAGACTGAAAAACAGCGTCGATACGTTTAGGGCTGTGTCTGAGTCCACTACATCCTTTCAGAGGTGCATCCAGCTCTGTGAGCTCATAAACTCCTCCAGAAACTTAACCTGGATGACGGAGGCTTTCAGCGGTGCTTCTGACTGAGCCAAGCCTAGTTTGATGAACTGTTGTCGGTGAAGGCTGAAGGATTTCCCTCGGAACACCGACAACAGGTTCCACGTCACAATCACGCCCCCACAAGAGCAAGCTTCTGATTGGTTAACGTGGAGCGAATGTCCGGTGAAGTTCAAATTTTCGAATTCGAGAGATTCGCATGAAACGCTCATTAAGTGCGTCAAACGCGCAAAACGCTTAATTCGCGCAATTTGCGTCATTCGCGCCACGCCATACGCGCGTATCGAGCCGCAGGATGTCTATTCGCGCGTTTGCTTTGACTTAACATGTAAATCACTCGCGCTTGACGCGCGTTCCGCATCTGGTGTGAATGCAACATTCGCATGGTTTGCATCACACTACAGTTTTTTTTGAGTCATGGGTCAGACAATTTTTGGATCAGCAAAAAAGGAAGGAGACAAATGTCATTTGCTTTCTATTCAAAAATATTACTGCAAAAACCATTGGTTTAACAAACAGAACTTACAACTTGTAATTTTAATAAAAATCAAGAAAGAACAGCTGAAAAAAAGAAAATATTCAATACAAAAAATTATCTTTGCTACTGTTGCTGATAATGCTAAATATAGAAATCTAATATGGTTTACAACATTCCTGTCACCGACTCGGTCCCAGTCATTCCCCTCGCTGGCCAGCAGAGGTCATCATCACCGGACTTCTAACCATTACGTCATCCACTTACACTAAAAGCATGCACACCTGCAGCTCATCGAGTTGATCACCCACGCTCACATATAAGCAGCACACACACTCTCATTGCGAAGTCTTGTTCTGCCCCGGCTAACACCACTGAGCGTTTCTCTACACTGCCTGCTTTCCCTGCCTTGATTATTGACCTCGTCCTGTCTGCCGCCTGCCTATACTTCTGCCTGAATACGGACTCTGATCCACTCCGCCTGCCCTGAAATCTAGCCTGAACATCGACCTTGATATTCGCCGCCTGTCTCTGACCCATGCCTGCATACTCATCCTGCGTTGACCTGCCGCCAGCTCTTCGACCTAACACAACTGTGTTTGATGTGAGTTCGCACACGCATTACATCTGTGTGCTTGTTAATATTAAACCGTGTTTAATAAACATACTGCAAATGGATCCCTCTGTGTCAGCCCCTTCGTTACAATTTGTTACAAACCCCTGATGTTAGTCTAGGGTGTGGGGTTTGACATTTATTTAATTAAAATATATTTATATAAACCGTGAATGAGTGGAAAGACAACCAAAGTAATGCCAAAAAATATGTGCTTTTATTTACAATCCCAAAGTGAACAATAACAACGAATTAATCAAAAATAAAGAAAAAGTAAAGCAAAAATATACTATTTACAATATGTACAACACTGAAACAAATAAAGACGGGAAAAACAAGAGAGCTGGCAGAAGGGACGCGGGCGGCGCTAAAGAAATGAAAAGAACAAAACCCAAACTAAATCTAACTTCCCAGAAGCATCTAGCTAACTAACTATGTGAAAAACAGTATAATTAACACACGAAGATCTTCCGAGTCCTATCTACTCTATCTATCTATCCAAAAAGTACAAGGAGTGGTGCTCGTCCCTAACCTAGTGTACTAGACAGCAGAGTAGTCCTGAGTGTTGCGAAATGTATGTCACGTGACCTTCTTACCTGTCCGCTTCGTCCAAGCCTCGTAAACAACAATAAACTAAGAACAATGTACAAATAACGGACGGATAACGTGCACACAGAAACAAGCAACAACAAAATACACAGTTAGACAGGGTAATTTCTAAACGCACGCGGTAAATACAAACAAGCGACAAAACAGCGAAAGAGAAAAATGCTAGCAAGAAAGCAAGAGAGAGCAAGTGGTCTGGCGCGCGCTTTTAACACGGGTGGTCTTTGCTTATTGGATGTGACGTAAGAGTGACGTAACCGGGGAGGAATGACTGACAGCTGAATGGACCAATGAACAGAACCTGAGAATACATGAGAGCAGATATGGGAGAACAGAGCGAGAGCGAGAGAAAGAGAGAGAGGGAAAAAACACAGAGAAACAGAGCACAAAAAACACAAATACATAACACAATTCCATATTTATTTTCAATGAATGATTCAACAATTCACACACAAAACTTCATGTTTCATTATAGGTGGATCATTTCTGAAAACCTATTCAGTGACATAACTTTAATGGTTGTTTGTCGCCACCCATTGGTTAAACAATGTAATTGCTACAACATTCACCAGTGTCGAGTTCCTCTCGATCAAACGCTGATGTGAATACAGCACTTCGAAGGATTAATAAAAATATTCAAATCATTATCAATTATTCATGTTGAGCGGGTTTGAATTGAGATCAATCTTTTAATGTTTAATCATGAAACTTGCCAAACAAAATGCTTTCATACACGTGATTTGAATGACCCGGGACGTGATCTTTCTGCGATTGTTATAAATGTAAAATAAATTTACAAGTTCAAAAAAGGTACAAATCTGCGGTTGACTCGTGTTTTCAACTGATCCGTGACACCACTCTTCACAGCACATGCATTGTTAGGAGTTTCCACATGTCACATGTATGAAAAGGAAGTATGACTGAACCCCAAAATACTATATGCAAATGAGCTTTCAAAACAACACCATCTCTCATCCTGTGCAAGACATTTACTACAACACATCCTGAAGGTAAGATTTAATTCATCTCTCATTGTATGACTGATAATCTGATGAGTACAGACTGAAAAAAACAGTGCAGTTTCATTTCATTAGTGTAATTGTGCAGTCTGTGCAAAGCTGCTTCTGAATAATATCTGCAACTCCTCATTTAACACAAGGAGTATCATTTTGTATGCTGATGTTTTGTTGTTTTTGCAGTACACTACAGTATGTTGTTGGTTGTGTGTTAACGTGATAATGATGTGGTTTTAATAATATATAGTTCACCCAGTAGTAAACATTCTGTCATTATTTGCTGAACTTTTAATGGTTTCAAACCTGTATGAGCGCGTTTCTCTGTTAAACACAAAAGCAATTGTTTCTCCTACCTTTCAACATTCTTCGAAATATCTTCTTTTGTGCTCAACATAAGAAAAAAAACTCATAAACATTTGGAACCACTTGAAGGAGAGTGAATAGTAAGGAAATATGGCTGCACAATATATCATTTGAGCATTGATCTCGCAACATGTGTGTACACAATAGTCCTATGGCAAGATATACAATGTTAAATTGCGCTTAAAGATGACCACAGGTCAAAACACATGAGATTTGTGGAGACTCTGAAGAATTTAAGCACAATGGAGTGGAAGTTAATCATGCGCATGTGTTTTTAAGGCCTGTGACTGTTAGCATTTGAAGAGAGAGTTCAAAGCATTTAATAGAGCACAAAAAAATCCTTTATTAAACAATCTACATGATGAAGGCTATGCATTGTTCATTTAACTGATTATTACATTTTTTTGTAACCGAATATTGTTAGACTCTCCGCAGAAAACCATACATCACTGTTTATTTCACTTCAATATTTGCTTCGTTGTGTTTATTTAGGACTGTATATAATAAATCATATAAAAATACATTTATATTTCACTCCCCTATAAAATCATCCCAGTCAATCTAAAGTCATCTAAAAGAGTTAAGTCATCTGGTGAATTTATATCTCAATGTTATACATAAGCGCAGGAAAAAAAAAAGAAAAAAAAAAAGAAAAACGCAATGTCAAATTTTTCCAATATCATGCAGCCGTATAAGTAAATGTTAATTTCTGGGTGGACTATCCCTTTAAACTGTTTCAAGTCTAGTGACAGCGAATGCACAAGTGAATGCAGCGCTTAGAAGAAATAATAAACATGCAACTCATTATCATTTATCATTCATGATGCGAGGTTTAAATTGAGATTTTTTATTATTATTTATTATTATTATTATTATTTTATTTTTTTTACATTTTTTTAAATAGTCTAAAAACATACATTCATTAATTGACGACTAACAGCACAACATAAATATAAACATAGTGCTTTAGCATTGTGTACATATAAACAAAGACAAAAAAACAAACAAACGAAGACAACATCAGTACAATACAAGCAAAACCTGACAGCATCAGCCTCATTTTGTCCACTTACAGTTACATTTGGCTTTGGAAATAATTTATGAAAGGACGCCACATGGCAGTGAACTTGAACCCTGAACTATTTAAATTGAGTCTTACTTTTTCACAAACTAAGAAAATGCAACACATCATTGTCCCTCTGTTTAAAGGAAGGGGGAATTGATTAAAATCAAGCATCTTGCCAAAAAAGAAAGCAATGCAGTTCACTTAACTTTTTGACAAATTACAGGGTTCAACGCTAAGGATTTTTTCTACTGGCCCAATCGGACCAGTGGTTCAGATTTTTACTTGCCCTGCCAATATTTTCACTGGCCCCACCAAAAAAAGTTAATTTCTTAGCCACAAATAAAAAAAATGTGCCAAAATGTTTGTACATATAGAATTTAAATATTTCAGAATTTTTAATAAATGTGTAATGAGCAAAATTCAAAGTGTTTCGAAACAAAACATGGCTAAAGACCTGCCTAACTGATGGCAAACTGTACAAAAGATCACTTATTTTTTTTTAGTCATGGTGTACCCTCGTATATGTCTGCTTCCAAGATGTTAGAAACAAATGTTTTCCTTTAGCATCATCATTTGATGTCATCGCCATGTTGCTGTCTCTTCACTGTACTAATAACGTGCTCACAACATCCAATCAGATAAGAAGAACCGAGAAGGTAGCATTTAAAGGTTTGAAAATACGAACTGTTTCTCAGTTCTAAAACTTTATTTGCACGCAATTGACAAATAGTCACAGGCAAATTAAACTTTAGTAACAAGAAGCAGTGGCCCGATCGGGCCAGTAACTATCCTGTCTACTGTCCCGAGCATCTCACACGCTGGCCCCGGGCCATCGGGCAGTCCTTATTGTTGAGCCCTGAATTATTATTTTAATATACAATACCAAAGACAGCAGTTAAAGGATTTGCATAAACATCTTTACAAAATATTCTGGCGTAAGATAAAAAATATATATTTAAACAAAACACAGATAATCTGGGACATAAGAGATGACGATCTTTAATGTTTAATCTTCAATCGTTAATGTTTAACTCTACTGACAGATTCTAAATGTAACATCTAGGATTTCACTGATGATCGATAATAACTGCTTGTGGTGCACACCGAGTAGGTGTCATGAAATGATGATAAATTATATCCTCCTCTGTGTTGGAGGAGGTGACTGTGACGGTTTTAAAAACAAAAAACAGCACAGAAAACACACAAAAAAAATAACAACATCCTACGGCAGATTCACATTTTCCACCACAGTAGGCAAAACATACTCACTGACACACTTTGCTAGCTGCAAAACTGAACCCGCGCACTTTCAGCAGCTCCAGCTTTCATGTACGCTTTTAATTGAATCTTGAACCTCCTACAGTGAAGATGTGAAATTATTTGATCAAATCACATAAACTTTTGGTCCTTTTTCCACTGACTTGGTGCGCTGTGCATATTGTAAACCTTAAAAAACTTGAGAGTTAAGTCATGCATCGGTGCTCTTTGGATATGTGATTATTTTAAATATACAAACAAATGATCAGTCCATCAGGCACTTAAAGTAGTCAAAAAAAAAAAAAAAAAGTTGAAAAGCCTTTATTCACATGGCTATTATTTTAAATACAGCGCCTACGCATTGCACCTTGATCAGGGTGACACCATGATGCACTGAAAAAAGTGTTGCATGCAGAACTGTTGCAAACAATTTATTTTTGTTGAATTTAAACAAACAAATTAAGTTTAATAATGTTCAACTTAATTTGTTTGTTTCAATTCAACACAAATAAATTGTTTACAGCCACTTAACGTTAAAGAAAATTGAGTAAATCCAAGGAATCACCTTTGAATATTTTGTTTCAGTGTGGTAAAACTGTGCTGATTTCAATACACCGGCCACATTTTAAACTATTTTCACTTCTTTTTGAGTGTCTCGGACTGATGATCTGTAGCATAGTTTTGCATAAACTTCTATACTGACATAACTTCTGTTTCTTGCTGGTTTCCGGCGTGCAGGTGTTAAACAGGAAATCGCAACAGGAAATTTTATATTTTCAGTCTTCAAAGTATCGCTGACAACTATGAAACTCGTTCTGTGGTCCTTCTTCTGCTTCAGTTTAAGTGAGTATCTGTTATATAAAGGATTTACCAGCTCTATACATTCACTTACAGGTTTTGCATCACAAGTATTGACAGATTATTTCACACAAATTGCTTTTTTGTGTCGATTTAAACCCTTTTGACATGCTTTCTGATGTAAAGCACAAACAAAAAAGAAGATATTTGTATTTTTTTCCCTTTTAATTGTTCTTTTATTAAAAGCATGCAACATCAAAGTTCCCCTCTAAACTTTGTATAGTGCACAACGTTACAAGTCTTCCGAAGGGCCTTTAACTCTGTCCGCTCTACCAATCGGTTGATCATGCTTTGACTATTTTAAAGAATGATTGTTTTAATTAAGGGTTCACACACAGCATTGTTGGTTTACAAATAATCCTGTTGCACTGCTACACTTGATTTTGGTTTTATTGTAAAAAACAAGCAAACAACAAACCATGTCAAATGAGAATCTGAAATATTTTATAGCATACTTCAAAAATAAAGATGATTTAGTATTCAAAAATGTTTCATTTTGATAATTTTTGTAAATAAATTGTTGTTACACTTCATATTTTCAGATTTTTTATAGTATTTGTAATAATTCCGGTACTTTTACCATAAACCGACTTGTATACAATTAGGTAGTGGTTGATATTTTAGAAATTATGGGATGTGTTGAAAATAAGGCATTGGGTGTGTTAACTAGCGACCTTAGGAGTTAAGAAATGCAATCTAACTTTTTTTTCTTGGTGAGGCAGGTAAAGGTTTAAGGTTAAAGCTTGACAGGCTTAAATGTACATTTTAATTGTTAACTTATTAAAAGCCCGAACCCATTTACAACTTGACATGAATAATGTGCAGTTATCAGTTATACAAGTTTTAACATAACTTATTAGTAAGTAACGCATTCACCTTATGGCGCAGCCATTTGAATCTTTTTGGCTCGAGACTTCAGGGGCCTGTTTCAGTAAGGAGGTTCAAACAACTCAGAGTTTAAACTTGAACTCTGAGTTGATTTACAGAGAGATTAAAAACTGAGTTTTCGGTTTCAGAATAGCTGATCTGAGTTAGATCAATTAACTTTGAGTATACCAACTCAGGGCTCTATTTTGACGGTCCATTCGCAAAGCGCAAAACGCAGGGCGCAAACGCTTTCAGGGCGTGTCAGGACGCGTTTTTCCTAATTTAAGGACGGGAAATCTGCCCTGCACCGCGGCGCATGGTCTAAAAGGGTTGAATTTATTTTCTTAATGAGTTATAAGTGTGTTTTAAGAATAAACCAATTACAGTCTCATCTCCCATTACCTTTAAGAGCCAGCTGCGTCGCGCCAAGAGTGCATTCGCTATTTACAGAACGCAAAGTAAATCTAAGTGGAAAAACTGAGCATTTCACAAGCAAACAGTTAACAATTAAAACTATTTCTAAATTCAGTTCTAATTTCCAGTAAACTAATAAATGAATAATAATAGCAAAATGTGCTCAAAAACCTGAGTTATATCCTCAAACACATGCTGTGCCCCATATGGTCTAAAACCTGACCGGTGGACAAATCTAAGCTTGTTTTTAATAAAACAAATATAAATATGGATATAATAAATAATACTGCTAATAATAATAACATTATACAAAAGCAAATTGTTATGAATGAACTGAAAAAGCCTCCTGAGATGAAGAAGACATAAAAGCAGTGGTTTTTCATATTTATGTAGGCTAGAAAATAATATGTTTTGTAATATTTTAATCCTTTATATTTATATCCTATATCTATTCTTATTATATCCTATATATATCCTTAATATTTACATTTTTTCATATGTAAAGATAATTGCCTATTGCTCTCTTGTTTAGACCGGGTTAGTTTTGGTCTAATGAAAAATCTATTATAGTTTCTCAAAATAGCAACGCGCCAGCGGTCCGCCTCAGAACGCCTTCCTTTTTAGACCAGAACGCCTATGGGCGCACATATGAGCGCTAATGCATTTGCTATTTAAACAGCGTAGAGCAACGCCTCAAAACCACTCTTGCGCCAAGCTTAAAATACCAAAAGACTACTGCGTCACGCCTTGCGCCACACTGCGCCGGTTGTATGATAGGGCCCTCAGAGTTAAGCGCGCACACCGTGACTATAAAAAGGCATTATCAATGGAGCGCAGATTAGTGACCAAAGCAACATCTTAAAAAAAGAGATCAGCATTTCTTTCTCCAGCTGAACTTGATGTCATCATGCAAAGTTATAGCAAATATGAGCGTATATATTTAAAAAGAAGCAACCATCAGTGAAACAGAGATAGTTAGCCTGGGAAAACAGCTGCTCAAGTAAATGTGTAATTTACTTTTAAAATATTTACATATTTAAGTATAATAAAATAAGTAATGTAATGTGTGATGTTTATAATTTTTTCTAAATGTTTATACACATTTATCAGTTTTAATAGATTTAACAGTGCAGTTTTGTGTCTGCCTTTTTATTGATCAAGTGATCGATTGATATAACATTTAGAAGGTAAGCAGAACTAAAAATAATTTTTAGAAAGAATAATAATCCCATTAATCTACATTTACATTTACATTTAGTCATTTAGCAGACGCTTTTATCCAAAGCGACTTACAAATGAGGACAAGGAAGCAATTTACACAACTAAGAGCAACAATGAATAAGTGCTATAGGCAAGTTTCAGGTCTGTAAAGTCTAAGAAGGAAAGTATTAGTAGTATTAGAATTTTTTTTTTTTTTTTGGGTACAGTTGGGTACAGTGTTTGGTACAGTGTGATATTCAGAGAGGCAATTGCAGATTAAAAAGTGAAGTGGAGACTAGATAGTTGAATAGTTGAATCTAGTAACAGTGCATGTCGAAGATCAGTAAACTTAAGCTAATTATTTATTGTTCTGTGTGTGACTAAAAGTTATGCAATAGCTGTTTCCATCCAAACATATTACATAAATTCATGTGAAAAACTAGAATATTGCATCAAAGATGCAAATAAAGCAGAGTTTCCATCCAACGAGTCAAAGAGAACAAAATCATCAGTTCCTTATTAACTGACGCCAAATATTAACAGTAAAAACAGAATTTACTGAGGTAGAAGAAGCTGCGTCAATTATTTCTTTATTTAATTAATGTACTTGCGCCTCAGAAGACAATTGACACACACTGAACACGTGGGGGCGTCTGAAGCCATGAGGCGAAGACTCTTGACACTCTCCAGTCGCTCGGAGGTAATTAATAATATACACTAATACTGAAACAGTTCAGGCATTTTAGAATGACTAAAACAACATTTAAGATGTTCTGCAGTGTGCTCAGCCTGCTGGTTTTGTCCATTCACACACATTTTCATCATCATATAATGACCTTTTTTTTTAATGCACATACTGTAATTTGTTCAGTAAAAGTGTTTCCATCGTAGTTTATGCGCATATTTTTTATCAAAAAAAAGTTTATACTACTCAATTATGTGCATGTTTTTTATGCATATTTTCAAAAGTTATGTGCATCACGACGTTTCCATCAATCGTTTTTAAGCACATCTCCAAAATGAGCATTAAAATAGGTGGGTGGAAACGTAAGGCTAAGGCGAGAAATACCGCTTTGTCTCTAAAAAAGGGGAAGAGGCCGACAGAAACTCAGAGTTTAGATAATAAAACCTGCTCCTGACCAGGTTAGTTTCACAGGGTAAGTTACCACAGTAACTGATTCTGAGTTAAAGTTACCTTTCTTTCAGAAACAGGCTTGACTTACCCTGCTTTCTCGAGTTTAACAAACCTGCCACTTTAAAACGGAAAACCTAGAGTTTCTCTCATTTCAGGGTTAAAATACTCTGAGTTTTCACTTAACCTCCTTTCTGAAATAGGCCCCCGGTCTCATTCATTTCCTATCATTTATAGACATTAAAAACAGCTCGTTTTGCTGCTTGCTGTTGCAAACTGATATTTTCTAACTATATTATTTTAGTTCATCAGTATAGTCATGCAAACACTTCTTTGTAGAGCGAGTAGTTTGACTGTTTTCTGCCATTTATTATTCCTAGTCATTTCTCCCATCTGCAACTGAATCGGAGGCACTAAAACAATCGCAAAAACGAGCGCACTTCCGCATTGAAAAATAAGGTCAATAGATCACTTGGAAGTTGGAACAAAGAAATAAAATAAGTCCTCTGTACCATCTCAACACTCTAAAAAGGCCTAAAAGCAGACTCTTATTTACAGAAGTAATAAGCGATCATGCATTAAAATATATTTTTTCTCGTTCATAACTTAATTTTCTCATGATCTCACCATAACAAGTTACTTTCTCATTATCACGACTTAATTTTGTAGCTTTTATTTACTGCAATATGCAACACGTTAAGGGAGTTCAGAACAGCCATAATCATTTGAGTGCAAGTGAGCGGCCTCATGATTCATTCAATTCAAATTGAATTGTGTCAAAGCAGCTTAACGTAGACGTTCTAGTAAACTGAAACTGCTTAAGTCCAGTTTTTAGAGTTGAAGTTTAGTTTAGCTGAAAGTCCAAACACAACTTTAGCAACTTCGGCGCAAAATAAGTTGTTGCATGTGAAGATCCTCCTTTGAGGTCTTGTCGGGCACAGATCTTCACCTCTATTCTAAGACTATTTAACAGTTTGTATGAGATACAGATCCACATATAATTCCTTTTGTGCTGACAAAATAGAACTGATTGGGTATTTTTCATAAAATGTTTCATTTTCTCTCAAAGACACACACACATGCACGCATGCACAAGAAAAGCCAATGCAAATGCAAAAGCAAATGATGTTAATCTCCATATATGTGCTTGTGGTTCTGTGGTGTGGTTATTTTACTATGGTTGTAGCTCTAAATATACATTTATGACTATGATAGACAAACATGAATTTCAGTTTAGTCACTTTGTTGGAATATTTAACCAATTCCATGCGTGTTCAATATGACAGGAGGATTTTTAATGACAACAATATTAGTAATTGATTATATTTAAATGAATAATTCAATTCAGAGCTCTGGGTCACGTCTGTCTCTTATGTTTAGGGCTGAGTATCGTTCCAAAATTTTCTATACCGATACCCTGAATTCGATACCGGTTCCAAACGATACTTTTTTCGATACTTTTATTTTAAGAAATATATATATAACTCATATATATATAACTCATAATCTCAGAGAAACTTTGGTTTTATTTTTCAGGATGTTTGGGACACTTTTCACAGCAGGATTCTCTCCAAGATCAATAAACAAAGGAACAAAAGCACAAAATTAACAAAGTGTAGTCAACACAATATATTAGTGCAAACCATTTTAATAAATTTCAAGCAGTTTTAAGTCAATCAATTTTAAGTATTTGTGAGGCGTACTGCTGCTTGAAGGTTTAGTTCAGCCAAAAATGTAAATTCTGTCATTAATGATCTTCAAATGAAGATATTTTGGATTTAATCCAAGAGCTTTCTGATCCTCCCATAGATAAATCGTTGAATAAAGTTATTTTTGTTTACTTTGCACACAGGAGTATTCTCGCAGCTTCATATAATTATGATTGAACCACTTATATTACATGGACTTTTTAAGCATTTTAGTATCAACTTAGCTAGGTATTGAAAGCCATCGAAACAGTACATAACATTACACAGCGTATGTTAGGTCCAAAAAAAAAGATTAATAAATTTACCCCACACAAACCCAGTTTACACTGTCTGGTCTGGATGCCCAATATCGATTTGTTGCCTATATCAGACTTTTTTGCTTGTCCAGTTTACACGTTCTTTTAGGGCGTACTCACACTTTCAGTGTGCCAGAGCAAGGTTTACTTGGGCTTTGGCGCGGTACGCTTGTGTGTGAGTGCAAAACGCGCCTAACTCCGAAACTGAAAGCGAGACGTGACTTTTTAGGGGCTGTTTCATACGGATTTATTAATCATTCTTACTGTTCAGTGAACGCTTACTGCCGTAGTTTATTAAAGACGCAAACCCCTCACTGCACGACAGCTGCGCACCTTCAGCAACCTCATAATTCCTGCAGCACGAGGACTTTTTGACTGTTTATGAGCGTCAAAAGTGGCGGATCTGTTCGGCGAGTTCTGCCATCTGTGCCACACTAGCCACTGCAAAATATGCGTAGTATAAGCAGTGAATGGTTCAGTCCTGATTTACCCCCTCGCAGTTTATGTAATGGTATGGCCCTGATGTGTGCGTGTGTGTGTAGTTGAAGGTGTGTGCGCACTAGTGTTAAGAGAGAATAAAGTTGCTCTGTGTATCCGCAGTGCGTGTATTCACCTTATTCTCAGCTGTCGAGCGGGCGCTGCCATTTGAATCTTTTTGTTTGCGACTTCCGGTCACATTCACTTCCATTCATTTTTTGACGTTAACAACTGCTCGTTACGCTGCTTGATGTTGAAATTTAATATTTTCTTATTATATTATGCTACTTGGTCTGTGTAGTCATGCAAACATTTGTTTGTTGAGCAAGTAGTTTGGCCATTTTCTGCCGTTTATTATTCCTAGTCATTTCTCCCATAGGCGACTGAATCGGAAGTTCTAAGACAATCGTGAAAACAGGCGCACTTCCGCATTTTAGAATAAGGTCAATTAATAGCGCCAAAAAGCAAAAGTTACATCATGAAGTTCGCCCAACTTTAAAATGATTTTGAGGCGGAGGAGGTGAGAAAGGGTCGTCAGCTTGCGCTTGTGTCTGTTTACCTCTCGGAGCCCCAGCCATCGCGCAGTTATCTTCATCAGTCAAGGAGGACGACGCTTGTGGTGGGCATGTTATTATGATGACGGCGCCGGCGTGATCTTCTTGCAGTCAAACAGTGCAAAAATGCTTTAAAGTGTAGTGTACGCATTACAGCCTCACATTTGACAAGCTCTGAGCGAGTGGGCGTAACCGCCGTAAACTATTGATTTTCAAGACAGCCTCGCTGCAGCCAATCACGAGATTTGATCCGGGCAAGTTAAGGATGCCACAGGTTTTCTAGCTCACTGATGTTGACAAGATTATACCCTTGGGTATCGAAATTTTGTACTGAACGAAAATGATTTTTCGATACTCTATAGTATCGAGACGATTCGATCGGTGCTTATAAAGTATCGAACTCGATACCCAGCCCTACTTATGTTACACCAATGCAATGCAAGAATTACATTCAGGAGGTCTGCAATCACCCTGCATTTCCCAAACTCCAGTATTTACACACATCTGATATTAAACGTTGGAGTTTTGGTGGAATTTGCGCTTGTCAATCATTCTCCAGTCCTCTGGCAGCCACACCTATACATACTTCCTCTTTCCTAACAACTTCTCTGCGCACATAAGCTGACATTATTACTACATAAGGCATGCTCTGCAACATTTTGTCTTCACACCTTTAAGCACATTTCAATGTACAGGAATGCTAAGTCAGAAGTTATTTTGGAAGTTGATGTCGCTGTATTTTTCCAGCCAGCAGCATCTACTTCTGCGAAAAATGCTAATTAGCATTCAAGCATGTCACTTAGGAGAAGTTTAGTTCATATATCACTAAGCAATACATATATTTAAAAATTAGTAATGAGAAGTTAATTCCTGTTTTTTTCCCTCAACATCTTCCTTACAGATTTTGCTGCCGAATGCCAAGAGATTCTATATGGATTAGGTGGAAAAGCAATCCAACTGAAGATCAGTCTCAGGAATCAGTCCCTGCAGAAAACAGACATCACATGGCGACGATTCAACAGGCAGCAGTTACTCGCAAACCTTCATGGAGTTCCCCCTGATTTGCAAAACAGGATAACATTAAACTCTTCAGATTTGTCTCTGACTATAAAGAAGCTAAATGAAAACGACAGTGGATTATACGAGGCCCTTCAGAACTGGGAAAGAGACACCGTGGCTGCATACACAATAATAGTGGAGAGTAAGATCAGTTCATCTATAAATCTTCACGTACATTTCTGATATAAACTTCAGTTAATGAGCACTGTAAACTATATCCATTAATTATCAGCGTCTGTATTTTGTGATTCAGTTTGTTTACGGTTATGAATTGCTTTATAGGAACTTCATCTCTGGTCTGTCAACATTTGATGTAGAAAAATCAACTCTGCAGTTTAAAGTTGAAAAAACATATAATAAATACAATATAGACTTTTTCTTAGAACTCAAAATTACCCATTATGCTTTGCGTGTATGCGCAAGGAAAAAGCTAAGAACTTCCGGTCGGCAGCTGATGCGTATTAACAGTCAGATTTGGACAGCTTTGAAATGATAGTTTTAATCTATTTTATTTGCTTTTATATTCTTTAAACTACTACTCTTGTCGATCAGCACCATCTCCTGGACTGATCATTAAAAATGCGATCTAATAGGATGGAAAACAGCTGCTGTGAGGCATTTTCCCCTCGTTGTCAGACGGCATCTAATGCCTTATCATCCGAGCCTTGTCATCGCTTAAGTCAACAGTTTCTCTCTTTTTTTAAAAATATATAACCAGCCCAAACAAATGTAGTTCACCAAAATGTTTGACACACAAACACGTAGCCTGTACTGTCCCACTGACACACTGATTTAATAACATTTTGAAATGACAGAAAAACACAAACCGTGGTCAATACGACACACTAAATGAAACATAACTGCTCGAGATTAGAATGAACAGCAAATCAGCAGCAGAGTATCAATAACAGACTTTTATTGGTCATTTTTGTAAATTGCACGACTTTCATACCTGTTAAGTTTCATGCCAGTTGTTTGCTCTATAATGCAGTGACGCGAGTGTGTGTGTTGAAGAACCACTGAGCTAACAGCTGACAGGCCAGGGAAACACACACACTGTATTTCTGACAGAAGACACGTGAACTTGGAGAACGTTTTTCCCTCGCGCTTAACCACATCTGACAGATTATAATGGCTTTAACATACACCATTCTAAGTTGTGTGTCACAAAAACACTCTGTAATCCATTAAGACAGTATTGAAACCCATTTTCGGATCGCAAATTACCTATCATAAACGCTATAAACGAAGGTTTTAACCATTCCACCGGAAGACGCTGTCGCTATGGCGCCCTCCATCCAGCAGCCAAGAAAAAGGTCTATAATTGATTAAGTTTTTTAGTCCATATGAACCGAAAGTTGCTGAGACGTATTTCAGTATGTTGATGTACGTCCAACTGAAACAGAATATTGAGTAGGGGCGGGGCTTTCTTTTGCGCATCATTCCCTCATAGCAAACTAACTGTAAGAAGGGTGTGGTTAAGAATATTAATATGCAGTTGCTATGGTTGCCTCAGGTTAACATCAACAGAGTTACCAAAGGCAGGAGCAGTTGGTTAGATTTAGATTGAAGATTAACTAGTGGATTAAGTGGATTAACTTGCACAGATTAATTATTCACTTTAAGAATAATAATGTGAGCTACTAAAATAAATATTGTACATTTTGATATCATGCAGACTTTGAAATAAACAGTACACACAAAAAAAAACACATAACATGTGTTTTTTCCACATAATCAATTTCTGTTGGGACAACATGAAGGAATTAAGTTAGCTTATTAGTATTTACAAATTTAAGTGGATTAAGCATAATCGCGGTGGCTCTGTGGTTAGCACTGTCACCTCACAGCAAGAAGGTCGCTGGTTCGAGTCCTGGCTGGGCCAGTTGGCATTTCTGTGTGGAGTTTGCATCAGCTGTGTAAAACATATGCTAAAATAGTTGATGGTTCATTCCGCTGTGGCAACCTCAGAAACTTCTGCGTCAAGCGAACACGTATGCTCCAGCACAGCCTGCACATGGTCGCATAACCCTTGCCGTGGCTTATGCCGATGTTGATGCGCACCTCTTAAAAAATTTAACTACACATCGCATCAACACATAGCGCAAGCTCTGTGATTGGTCGGCTTGGTAGCGGTGAAGAGTGTGGGCGGTACTGAGAGCCGTGAGCCCAATAGAGTGATTGTTTACAAGCGTCGAATCGCGTGAGGGAGCTCCAGATGGAAAATATTGTTTTGTGTTTACCTTATGATTATAGTTGTTGCACAATCGCCAGTTCCCACCTCTGAATGAGCGACTTTTAGCTACTTGTAACATTTAGAAAAAACTAAAAAACCTGCCAAAAATCTCGACACAGAGGAGCATAGAAACCTACCGCCAGCTAGTGTTTCTGAAGAGTTATTGCAGAGCAACACAAACAGCATGTGGAAGTATAAATGCACGGCAACACAGAAGACAGGCACCATAGGTCACGCCGAACACTCGACGCAGAAATATAAATAAGCCTTAGGCCGAAAGAAAATGAAATGAACATAAAAAATTAAGTTGTCCAAAAAGAAAATTTCGTGTTGCTTTCGCTCATTTTAAATAAGTAACACACACGTACTTTGTGCGTGTATACTGGTAATTTATTACATGATTTTGTACCATAATTTACATTAGTTCAGTCAATATTACTTCAAACTATTACAGGGTATATGTAGGAATCCTAAAGGTAATTTCAATACTTTTTAAAGACTTTTTAAAGAGGTTATATAAATACTTTAAGACCTCATCGTCACTTCAAGTTCCAATCAGGATCAAACCTTTCACAGTTGTTAATAAACAGTTGTAGTTAAATAAATCAATAGAGCACAACCCTGCAACAGAACTAAGATAAGCTCGGAAGAAACAAAGCTTGAAAGAATAGATTACGTGGTTGTTTTTAGCCACAGGCTTCAGCCACTGTTTAAACTCGTCTTTCTCCAACCAGGACATTTTCCACATGTGGAGAGCGTCACATTACCTTTCCGCGTTTGTCTCAAATTATGTTACATCACCCGGACTGAGGAGCTTGGCCGGACACGCCCGACCTGAACCAATCAACACGCGGTTGTCAATATTTACGAATAAACCTCGTAAAAACACGATTAAAACTTTTTAACACCTTTTAAGGGCCTTAATTTTCTCATACATAATTGATTTATCAACTTTTAATACTTTAAGATCAATAAAGGTCAATAGAAGCTTCAAAGGTCAATAGAAGTCACTTTTTCAACACCAAGTTGTTGGAGGAAAGATCAATTTTCTAAAAATGCTAATGCTAAAAGCCTAAAATTGAAAAACCTATAAATCACAAAATACAGAAAACGGTTTATTGATGGATATTTCTTGCAGTGAGCGCTGATGTTAATTTTTATAACTCATCTGTGGTCTTTTCCAGACACCATATCCGAGCCTGTAATCAAGGTGCATGACTTTAATTCGTCCACCGGAGAGTGTGTGGCCACAGTGAACTGCTCAGTGGACGGCAGCTGGGCCACGTATGACTGCCAAAAGAGTCACTGTGTGGAGACACAGTCCTCCCTGTCCTCCATTAGCATCAATGTCACTGCAGCGGACAGAGGGATCCAGTGCCACGCCAACAACCACGTCAGCAGGAATCATTCTGAGGCTCCAAACATTGCGTGTAAGCATGACTTCCATTATCAAATCACTCTTATCGTCACATCATCAGCAGCAAGTGTGCTATGATGAGTGAAAAGCGTAGGTGCTGGCTACAGACAGTGCAAAATACAACAAGATACTGCCAAACAGTATACCATCAACAGTTAAATGCAGTGTGTAAAAGTGCCAAGTCATACATCTAAATTCATAGTATTAAAAAAAAACAGTAGACAAGTACCACCTAAATTAGCCATTAAAACTGAGTCTACTGGCGAGATTTTGAAGTGCACATTCAATGAAGATGAATGGGAGTGAAGTAAGGGATCTGAAGCAGGTAGGTCATGTGATAATGGAAACATTACCAATGTAGTATGTGTAAATTTCATTCATACTACTTATTAATTGAATTTAAGAATACGGTCAATAGTATCAATATGTTTATTTCTATAGCGCTATTACAAAGTAGATTGTGTCAAAGCAGCTTAACAAAGGCGTTCTAGTAAATTGAAAGACGTGTCAGACGAGTGTTAAATATTCTTCACGTTTGAACACTTAGTTAACCTGCAGTTATACAGTATGGTGTCCTTTTCACAATGTTGATGTTGATATGTGTATAATACATTTTTAATTAAGTGCATTTGTGTATTGCTTAATATTTTGTGTTGTCCTTGAAGTCCTTGGAGGGTTGTCATCAGATAAACATCTTTAAATAAATAGTTTTGTATTTCTTTGCCATTAGCTATGCAGCTCGTTCAATGGACTGTACTTCAAGTGTTGTTTATATTCTAATAATATTGGAATAGTTTGACAGATTTTGAAGCTTATTTATATGTTGATTTAGTTTGTGGCAAGCAATTTTGTGAAAACACAACGTTCCTTCAAATTACATGGATGAAATAGCAAAAAAATGATTGTTTACTAGCCTGTACCAAAACCTTCTTTTGTAATAAAACCATTTAATTTTCATAAAGATGGCATAATTGTTAACGTACTGGAGTACAGAACACAAAAATTAACCAGGCCTACTGAAGTTTACCAGATATTTGATGCGTTTTCATCTAATAAGAATATTTAGTTTGTCTTACCTTATTTAAATTCATCATCACCATCTCTTCCACTTCGGTCACTGCTTCTATAGAAGTTTCTGTTGATTTTTTACAGAAACCAATGAAATTTGGGTCAAAATATGATAATTATTTCAGGCTTGTAGCCAGGGGGCGCTTGAGTGGTTCGAAAGACCCATCCACCATTGACAAAAGTCCAGAACTCATTTGTCCTATTTTGACTGCTAAGCCATTATAAATCATGAGATTAACCCATCAAAGGCTTTAAGATCAAGCAGAATCTGATGTAAGTAAAGTCTTCTATCACTGACCTGTATTGTTGTTAATAAAAGAAAACATTTTACAAGGAACTTTTATTCTAAATCTTGGACCTTATTCTTGACAGAAAAATATGACCAATAAAAAACAGGGAAGCACCAAAGCGGACCGTATTAAAATGTATTATTATAACAATTTGCCTATTTTTATCATCCATGATTTTTCAAATTTATTAGCCTTTACTTTTACAAGAGAGGCTAGAAAAGTGGTCAAGCTCTACATTATTATTATCTTTTAATTGTACATGTATATACATGTAAAATTTTTAGAGAATATTATAATTATTCAAATGGCCAAATTCTGACTGACGAAAATGTCATGTGCGGCTCAGTTTATTTGCCTAATAAATTATAAAAGATGACAAATGACTAGTTTTTAATTTGAAACTTTAACAGGTTTTATTTTTAGTAATGACACATGATGTACTAAATATGTATTTTAAAAATAAGTCTTTATTTTCCTTCATATTTTTTCATTCTCATATTTTTTCATTCTAAATCTTTAGGAAATATTTTCGGTACACCAAAAGTGTGGTTAAGTTGATCATCCGACAAGCTAATCCAGCTCAAAATAGTGCTTTAAATGTCACTAAGTGCAGCAATTACACCTTATAATTAAATAGAAAATTAAGCAAATAACTGCAAAAGCTTATTTTAATTTAGTCCAGTGCTGGAAGCTGTAATCCCCAATGATTGACGTAAGGGGCGGGAAAATTGGGCGGGCGCCTGAGAACAGGTCGGAAGTGCCAGTACAACAGAAAAAAGTAAGGATAGGCTTGAAATACAGCGTGACAGTACAATGTTATCGGTGTGTATAGTCCCACTTCGAGCACTGGTTTTGTAATGTTTTCATATCATATTTTCCTACCTCAGTTATGATCATCCAACGGCCAGAAATCTGTGTGAACGGCTGCGATCCCCGCTTGCGTTTGAAACGCGCGCTGCTGTGAAATGTATTGCTGTGCGCAGGCGTCAATTGCGTCACTTACGTTAAGCGCGTAGACCATTTTTTTGCGCCTATTTTGGTGCTGTCTCTCCCAAAATATGCACGTTGTTTATTAAAATAAATTAAATTATTATTATTATTAATATTATTACAGATTAAATTATCATTGAGTATCATTATTAAATTGCACCCTGTTATTTCTCTGTAGGTAAAATATGTTTTCCTTCTAATGTAAGAAATAAACACCAGGTCAATAATCAGAACCAGAATGAGCTTTATTCGCCAAGTGTAGGCACACACAAGGAATTTTTTATTTTTTTTAGTATGTTTTATTCAGGACCTCAGGATACATATATACATATCAACACAAGAACACAGAATGACATTTAAATATGTGTAAAATAAAGTAAACAATACAAATTCTGAAATTATACATCCACATATTTCATGTGTGATATGCACATTGTTAATTTTTAAACGTATAAATAAGAATTAATCTTATATATTTATAAAAGTATAAATAAGATATATATATATATATATATATATATATATATATATATATATATATATATATATATATATATATATATATATATAATAAATAAGAGCTCTTTTCCAGAAGGATTTGCTCCAAAATGTAATTGCATATTGGTACCAATTTGTCACTGATGATGTTTGGAAAAAAAGTCTGGCTTCTGCCCATCAGTATCTCTTGACAAACACAGTGAAAGAGATATGTGTTAATCTTCTTAATAGGTTATATTCTGCTAAAGTTTATTTAAAAGGAGAGATATCGATGTTAGATGTAGCTTTTACAAGCAGAAGCCAGAGACTGCTATTCCTTTATTTTGGCACTGCCCTTGTGTATCTTTTTATTTTTTTATGTGCTTGACTTTTTTGTTAATAATATTGATAAAAATGTTATTTTACATGGAAAGAACTTCTTTTAGGAATTTAACAAAATTCCAGAGATAAATAAAACCACTATTTTTTTAATAAAAATAAATGGGCAAATTTCATGTTCATAAATGTAAATTTACAGGGAAAAAAACATGTTTTAGAGAATTTAAAAATGAAATTTAGTGTTATATTCAATCTTTATTGCCCTCAAATGAACACAAAGCCACTCGAGTATCCAAGTTTGTACATTCTTTAATGTATTTCTGTGAAACTATTAGTATTTTCTACTTGAATTTGAAGTAGTTTGTATAATATAATTCTGTACTGAAAATGTTGTCATTGTTCAATAATAATAATAAAAATAATAAATCAGCATAGATCCATTTCTTTTCCCCTGATAATCAGTTTAATTTAATACACAAACAAATAAAGTACATTAAAACGTTAAATTCAAACATTGTACAGGGGCACAGCTGACTTATTCTGGGACACGTCCTCGTTGTTAACCTGTGATGATATATTTATTTGCATATTAAAGCTATTAATAACATTAATTACCACATCAAGCAGTTTTTTTTTTATCCGTCACATCTGTTGAAATATGGTTTTGTAAATCCCCTCTGGCTTCTCAAGAAAGAAAAACAGAAGCAGAAGCAAAACTGTTTCCTGTTCTGTTGATTTTACTACTCTAACTCTTCTTCCTTAGATTTTTTGTCTTGTTTTCATTCCAAATCTTCTTAAATCAAGAAGCATTTTCCAGACAAGCAAAAAATATTGTCTTATTTTAAGAAATAAAATGCCATAATAAGGAGAGATTTTCCTCAAAATAAGCCAAATAATCTACCAATGTAGGTAGGCAAAATAATCTTGTTTCCTTTTGAGATAAGATTATTTGCTTATATAACTTACTTACTTATATATATATATATATATATATATATATATATATATATATATATATATATATATATATATATATATATATATATATATATATATATATATATAAACACGCTGCTTCCTTGTGTGACAACATGGGAAAATCAACAAGCCAGAATCAACAAAAAAGCCAGATTACAATTTGCTAAATTACACTGGGGAAAAGAATAATATTGGAGACATGTCTTGTGCTCTGATGGAACTAAGATTGGCCATAATGACCAGTGATACATTTGGAGGACAAAGGGGAAAGCTTACAAGCCTAGGAACACCATCCCAACTGTGAAGTATGAGGGCGGCACGCGGCAGCATCATGTTGTGGGCCTGTTTTGCTGCAGGAGGGACTGGTCCACTTCACAGCATAGATGGCATCATGAAGAAAGAACATTATGTAGAAATACTGAAGCAACATCTCAAGACATCAGCCAGGAAATTAAAACTTGGCCACAAATGGGTCTTCTAAACAGACCATGACACTAAGCACACTGCCAAATGAGTTCAAATGTGCTTTAAGGACAACAGAGTGAATGTTTTGGAGTGGCCATCACAAAGCCCTGATCTCAATCCTATAGACAATTTGTGGGCAGAGTTGAAAAAGCTTGTGTGAGCAAGACAGCCAACAAATCTGACTCCGTTACACCAATTCTGGGCCAAAATTCCTGCAAACTAGTCAAAAGCTTGTGGAAGGATACCCAAAAACATTTGACCAAAGTTAAACAGTTTAAAAGCAAAGCTAAAAAAATACCAAGGAAATGTGTGTAAATGTTTGACTGTCTAGAAATTAATAACAATAAAACAAAAAATATCTCATTATTCTGATATTTAGCAAATGTAAATGATTTAGATAATCCTAACGGACTTAAAATAGTAAATGTTTATTATGATTTACCATCAGACATTAAAAAAAAAAAAACTGTTATGTTCCTTTTTTTAGAGTGTATGTAAACTTCTGGTTTAAACTGTATATACTCACCGGCCACTTTATTAGGTACACCTTATTAGTAGGACCCCTTTTGGCGTTCAGAACTGCTTTAATCCTCCGTGGCATAGATTCAACAAGGTACTGGAAATATTCCTCAGAGATTTTGGTTCATATTCACATCATAGCATCACGCAGTTGCTACAGATTTGTCGGCTGCACATCCATGATGCGAATCTCCCGTTCCACAACATCTCAAAGGTGCTCTATTGAATTGAGATCTGATGACTGTGGAGGCCATTTGAGTACAGTGAACTCATTGTCATGTTGAAGAAACCAGTTTGAGATGATTCACGCTTCATGACATGGTGCGTTATCCTGCTGGAAGTAGCCATCAGAAGAAGGGTAAATGTGGTCACAAAGGGATGGACATGGTCAGCAACAATACTCAGGTAGGCTGTGGCGTTGACACGATGCTCAATTGGTACAAATGGGCCCAAAGTGTGCCAAGAAAATCTCCCCCACACCATCACACCACCACCAGGCTGAACCATTTATACAAGGCAGGATGGATTCATGCTTTCATGTTGTTAATGTCAAATTCTGACCCGACCATCCGAATGTGGCAGCAGAAATCGAGACTCATCAGAGCAGGCAGCATTTCTCCAATCTATTGTCTTGTTTTGGTGAGTCTGTGTGAATTGTAGCCTCAGTTTCCAGTTCTTAGCTGACAGATGTGGAACTCGGCGTGGTCTTCTGCTGCTGTAGCCCATCCGCCTCAAGGTTGGAGGTGTTGTGTGTTCAGAGATGCTCTTCTGCAGACCTCGGTTGCAACGAGTGCTTATTTGAGCTACTGTTGCCTTTCTATCAGCTGGAACCAGTCTGGCCATTCTCCTCTGACCTCTGGCATCAACAAGGCATTTGCGCCCACAGAACTGCCACTCACTGGATGTTTCCTCTTCTTCAGACCATTCTCTGTAAACCCTAGAGATGGTTGTGCATGAAAATCCCAGTAGATCAGCAGTTTCTGAAATACTCAGACCAGCCCGTCTGGCACCAACAACCATGCCATGTTCAAAGTCACTTAAATCCCCTTTCTTCCCCCTTCTGATGCACAGTTTGAACTGCAGCAGATCGTCTTGCCCATGTCTACATGCCTAAATGCGTTGAGTTGCTGCCATGTGCGTGGCTGATTAGAAATTTGTTTTAATGAGCAGTTGGACCAAATAAAGTGGCCAGCGAGTGTATATAACTGATTTCACAGATTAGAAATCAAGAAGCTTTTTTACAGGGTCTTATCTGTTCTCAAATAATATGTATTTTATATGTAACTAGATATTAAAGTTTGAGGACAAACTTTATGGTGGCTTGAAAAGCCGAATCTGAAAGTTTGAAGTGGTTTTAAAGTGTAAATAGAATGTTAGTATGATTTTAGCTTGAATTAACATATTACTAGCATGAATTAGCATGTTAGTAGCATGATTCTTACATGAATTAGCATGTTGTTAGCATGATTCTAGCATGAATTAGCACGTTACTAGCATGATTCTAGCATGAATTAGCATGTTGTTAGCGTGATTCTAGCATGAATTAGCATGTTACTAGCATGATTGTAGCATGAATTAGCATGCTACTAGGATAATTCTAGCATGAATTAGCATGTTACTAGCATGATTCTAGCATGAATTAGCATGTTGTTAGCATAATTCTAGCATAAATTAGCATGTTACAAGCATGATTCTAGCATGAATTAGCATGTTGTTAGCATGATTCTAGCATGAATTAGCATTTTACTAGGCGGTTGCTAGGGTGTTTTAAGTGGTTGCTAGGTGGTTGCTAAGGTGGTGCAAGGCAGTTGCTAAGGTGGTCTGACTAGTTGCTAGGTGGTTGCTAAGGTGTTGCTAGACGGTTGCTAGGGTGTTTTGAATGGTTGCTAGGTGGTTGCTAAGGTGGTGCTAGGCAGTTGCTAAGGTGTTCTGACTAGTTGCTAAGTGGTTACTAAGGTGTTGCAAGGTGGTCGCTAGGGTATTCTGAGTGGTTGCTAGGTGGTTGCTAAGGTGTTGCTAGGCGGTTGCTATGGTGTTCTGAGTGGTTGCTAAGGTGTTGCTAGGTGGTTGCTAAGGTGTCCTAAGTGGTTGCTAGGTGGTTGCTAGGGTATTCTGAGTGGTTGCTAAGGCGTTGCTAGGTGGTTGCTAGGGTGTCCTGAGTGGTTGCTAGGCAGTTGCTAAGGTGTTGCTAGGTGGTTGCTAGGGTGTCCTGAGTGGTTGCTAGGTGGTTGCTAAGGTGTTGCTAGGCGGTTGCTAGGGTGTTCTGAGTGGTTGCTAGGTGGTTGCTAAGGTGTCCTAAGTGGTTGCTAAGGTGTTGCTAGGCGGTTGCTAGGGTGTAGTAAGTGGTTGCTAGGTGGTTGCTAAGGTGTTGCTAGGCGGTTGCTAGGGTGTTCTGAGTGGTTGCTAGGTGGTTGCTAAGGTGTTGCTAGGTGGTTGCTAAGGTGTCCTAAGTGGTTGCTAGATGGTTGCTAGGGTATTCTGATTGGTTGCTAAGGTGTTGCTAGGTGGTTGCTAGGGTGTCCTGAGTGGTTGCTAGGTGGTTGCTAAGGTGTTGCTAGGCGGTTGCTAGGTTGTCCTGAGTGGTTGCTAGGTAGTTGCTAAGGCGTTACTAGGCAGTTGCTAGAGTGTTCTGAGTGGTTGCTAGGTGGTTGCTAAGGTGTTGCTAGGTAGTTGCTAAGGTATTCTGAGTGGTTGCTAAGGCGTTGCTAGGCGGTTGCTAGGGTGTCCTGAGTGGTCGCTAGGCCCTTACTAAGGCATTACTAGGCCGTTGCTAGGTGGTTGCTAGGCGGTTGCTAGGGTAATTTGGGTGGTTGCTAGGCAGTTGCTAGGGTACCCTGGTTGGTTACTAGGCAAGCCTCACATACATGCTTGATAAAACATTTATACTTAGTAAGCATTTCTAGCAAGTTACAGTACTTGGCTAGTCAATATTAGCATGTAGCTAGTCACTGCTAGCATGTGTAGCATATAGGAAGTTCCGTTTGCTAGCATGAGTCAAACGAGCCAATCTCCAAGTCTCTACGATGTTCTGATGCTGAGATATAGCTGTTGATGAATGGTTGCTAGGGTATTCTGTTTTGTTGCTATGGGCGAGGTTACAGAGTGAACTTGAATGTGGTTGGTTGTCTTAGTCAAAGAACCAACCCCGATGTCTCTATGACACTGCTTTGCAAAGATATGCATCTTGGCCTATTTTAATGGAAGTCTACGGGACAGTTGCTAGGGTGCAGTATGTGGTAGTTAGGGGTGTGGCTAGAAAGTTAAAAGCTCATCAGTTATTGGCAGTTTGGTAGTCTGAGTTAAATGAGCTCAGCCATTAGTCTGTATGACAGTCTGATGCAGAGTTATGAGCTCACAAAGTTTGATCCCATGTTAAGTCAATGAGAGTCTTTTGTAATGGAAGTCTACGGGACAGTTGCTAGGGTGCAGTATGTGGTAGTTAGGGGTGTGGCTAGAAAGTTAAAAGCTAATCAGTTATTGGCAGTTTGGTAGTCTGAGTTAAATGAGCTCAGCCATTAGTCTGTATGACAGTCTGATGCAGAGTTATGAGCTCACAAAGTTTGATCCCATGTTAAGTCAATGAGAGTCTTTTACAATGGAAGTCTACGGGACAGTTGCTAGGGTGCCATAAGTGGTTGCTAGGGAGTGGCTAGTAAGTCTAAAGGTCATCAGTGATTGGCTACTGAGTTGAATGAGGCCTGACTCTAGTCTGTAGGACAGACTGATGCAGAGTTATGAGCTCACAAAGGTTGACTCAATGTTAAGTCAATGGCAGTCTTTTACAATGGAAGTCTATGGGACAGTTGCCAGGGTGCCTAAAGTGGTTGCTAGGGAGTGGCTAGTAAGTTAAAAGGTCATCAGTTATTGGCTGCTGGCTAGACTGAGTTAAATGAGCCCAGTTAGAAGTCTGTAGGAACGTCTGATGCAGAGTTATGAGGTCACAAAGTTTGACCCAATGTTAAGTCAATGGGAATTTTGGGAATTTTCCGGGTCGTTTTTCGGAAAACCGAAAGTCGGATCAGTCGGAAAGGATATAGCAACCCGAGTCAGACCAGTTTGAAGGTTTGACGAAAGTTTGAAGTATGAAGCTTGAAAAGTTTAGGAGGAGATACACTTAGAAATTAGTCTCAGAAGAATAAGAAGAAGAAGAATAACTAGAATTGTACATTTCCTAAAGGAAATGTGAATGGGGTTTGCGTGGCAAATCGATGGGGTACAAAATGGTACTAAACTGGGCAATAGCACTGGAAAGGTAAGAAATGGTCAAATTCATGTGTTTATGTGGTTGCTAGGGTAATGTAAATGGTTGCTAGGGTGTGGCAACGCCTTTGTAATAGGTGAAGACAATAGAGATTTGATTAACCTGCATCAAGAGAACCCAAATCCTGTCTTTCTACGATATTCCTGTGCTAAAATATGGCTTGTTTATGTTGTTATATGGTTGTTAGGGGGCTTACAGTGGTTGCTAGGGAGTGTCTACATGATTGTCATGTCACTACTTAATACCGACTTGATAGGCAGAGTAAAATGAGCCCACTCCCAAGCTTCTACGACTCTCTAATCTAGATATCAATGTCAGCCATTTTGTGTCCATGTTAAGTCTATGGGGATTTCGGGGGTTACTTTCTTGCCCCTCATGGGGGCAGTGTACCCCCACCCTCTTTGAAAAATCATAGCACACCTCTCCTCAACAGGCCGGTCATTTTGACACCTCACTCATCATTCTAGGGCAATAAATGCGGCCGGAGTTGCGCGCCGAAGTTTTGAAAAAGTGAACAGTAATAGTAACACTAGAATTGTACATTTCCTAAAGGAAATGTGAGTGGGGTTTGCGTGGCAAATCGATGGGGTACAATGTATTTGTTTTGGTTGCTAGGGTGTTCTGAATGGCTGCTAAGGTGTTCTGAGTGGTTGCTAGATGGTTGCTAAGGTGTCCTAAGTGGTTGCTAAGGCGTTGCTAGGCGGTTGCTATGGTGTCCTGAGTGGTTGCTAGGTGGTTGCTAAGGTGTTGCTAGGTGGTTGCTAGGGTGTTCTGAGTGGTTGCTAGGTGGTTGCTAAGGTGTTGCTAGGCGGTTGCTATGGTGTCCTAAGTGGTTGCTAGGTGGTTGCTAAGGCGTTGCTAGGCGGTTGCTAGGGTGTCCTGAGTGGTTGCTAGGTGGTTGCTAAGGTGTTGCTAGGCGGTTGCTAAGGTGTCCTAAGTGGTTGCTAGGTGGTTGCTAAGGTGTTGCTAGGTGGTTGCTAAGGTGTTGCTAGGCGGTTGCTAGGGTATTCTAAGTGGTTGCTAGGCGGTTGCTAGGGTGTCCTTAGTGGTTGCTAAGGTGTTGCTAGGTGGTTGCTAGGGTGTTCTGAGTGGTTGCTAGGCGGTTGCTAGGGTGTTCTGAGTGGTTGCTAGGTGGTTGCTAAGGTGTTGCTAGGCGGTTGCTAAGGTGTCCTGAGTGGTTGCTAGGTGGTTGCTAAGGTGTTGCTAGGTGGTTGCTAGGGTATTCTGAGTGGTTGCTAAGGCGTTGCTAGGCGGTTGCTAGGGTGTCCTGAGTGGTCGCTAGGCCCTTACTAAGGCGTTACTAGGCGGTTGCTAGGTGGTTGCTAGGTGGTTGCTAGGGTAATTTGGGTGGTTGCTAGGCAGTTGCTAGGGTACCCTGGGTGGTTACTAGGCAAGCCTCACATACATGCCTGATGAAATATTTATACTTAGTAAGCATTTGTAGCAAGTTACAGTACTTGGCTAGTCAATATTAGCATGTAGCTAGTCACTGCTAGCATGTGTAGCATATAGGAAGTTCCGTTTGCTAGCATGAGTCAAACGAGCCAATCCCCAAGTCTCTACGATGTTCTGATGCCGAGATATAGCTGTTGATGAACGGTTGCTAGGGTACTCTGTTTTGTTGCTATGGGCGAGGTTACAGAGTGAACTTGAATGTGGTTGGCTGTCCAAGTCAAATGAGCCAACCCCCAAGTCAATAGGACACTGCTAAGCAAAGATATGCATGTAGAGCAGTTATAATGGCAGTCTATGGGACCAGTTTGGGGGCGTGGCTTGTGAGATTCATTATCATATTGAGATGCTGATTGGTTGTCTGAGTCAGATGAGCCATCCCCCAAGTCAATAGGACACTGCTAAGCAAAGATATGCCTGTAGGCCAGTTATAATGGCAGTCTATGGGACCAGTTTGGGGGCGTGGCTTGTGAGCTTCATTATCATATTGAGATGCTGATTGGTTGTCTGAGTCAAATGAGCCCACCCCCATGTCTCTATGACACTCCTATGTAATGTTATAGATGTGTGACCTTTATAATGGAAGTCAATGGGATCTGCAATGGGACATCCCACCCCATGTTAAGTCAATGGGGCAGTTAGAGGGGTCTTTAAATGGTCTGGGGGGGCGTGGCTTGTGAGCTTCAAAATCATAATGAGATGCTGATTGGTTGCCTGAGTCAAATAAGCCCACCCCGAAGTCAGTATGACACTGCTATGTACTGTGATTGACATGTGACATTTATAATGGGAGTCAATGTAATGAATGGGAGTCAATGGGCCCATGTTAAGTCAATGGGACCACTTTGGGACGTCCTAGCCCCCCAGGGGTACAACTTATACCCCCCTGCGTGGTATGTTCTCACTTAGGCTGCAACCCCCTACAGCTGTTGCGAATCCCATATTTCTACGAAATTCACACTCGGCGCTGTGATTCGTCAAAGTTCGGCTCAATGTTAAGTCTATGGGATTTTAGGGGGGGTTTTTTGGCCCCTGCGGGGCCAAAAAACCCCCCACCCCTTATAAAAGTCATAGCACACCATTCCCGATAAGACCGGACGATTTGACCCCACTTTCAAGGGTCTGGGACGAAAGCTGCGGGACGAGTTACGCGCCGAAAAACGTACGGAAGAAGAATAATAATAATAATAAGTATGGAGAATAACAATAGTGGACTTTGCCTAAGGGCAAACCCCACTAACTAGATTCTTAAAGTTTGAGAACAAACTTTGAGGCTGGCTTGTGAAAGCCTGACGGTAATAGTTTATTTAGTTTAAACAGTTTTTAAAACTATGAAAAGATAGATAGATAGATAGATAGATAGATAGATAGATAGATAGATAGATAGATAGATAGATAGATAGATAGATAGATAGATAGATTAGCATGTTATTAGCATGATTCTAGCATGAATTAGCATGTTTTTAACATGATTCTAGCATGAATTAGCATGTTACAACATGATTTTAGCGTAAATTAGCATGTTACTAGCATGATTTTAGCATGAATTAGCATGATTCTAGCATGAATTAGCATGTTGTTAGCATGATTCTAGCATGAATTAGCATGTTGTTAGCACGATTCTAGCATTAATTAGCATGTTACTAGCATGATTCTAGCATGAATTAGCATGTTGTTAGCATGATTCTAGCATGAATTAGCATGTTACTAGCATGATTTTAGCATGAATTAGCATGTTACTAGCATGATTCTAGCATGAATTAGCATGCTACTAGCATGAATTAGCATGTTGTTAGCATGATTCTAGCATGAATTAGCATGTTGTTAGCATGATTCTAGCATGAATTAGCATGTTACTAGCATGATTTTAGCATGAATTAGCATGTTACTAGCATGATTCTAGCATAAATTAGCATGTTGTTAGCATGATTCTAGCATGAATTAGCATGCTACTAGCATGATTCTAGCATGAATTAGCATGTTGTTAGCATGATTCTAGCATGAATTAGCATGTTACTAGCATGATTTTAGCATGAATTAGCATGTTACTAGCATGATTCTAGCATAAATTAGCATGTTGTTAGCATGATTCTAGCATGAATTAGCATGCTACTAGCATGATTCTAGCATGAATTAGCATGTTGTTAGCATGATTCTAGCATGAATTAGCATGTTACTAGCATGATTTTAGCATGAATTAGCATGTTACTAGCATGATTCTAGCATAAATTAACATGTTGTTAGCATGATTCTAGCAGGAATTAGCATGCTACTAGCATGATTCTAGCATGAATTAGCATGTTGTTAGCATGATTTTAGCATGAATTAGCATGTTACTAGCATGATTCTAGCATAAATTAGCATGTTGTTAGCATGATTCTAGCATGAATTAGCATGTTGTTAGCATGATTCTAGCATGAATTAGCATGTTACTAGCATGATTCTAGCATGAATTAGCATGTTGTTAGCATGATTCTAGCATGAATTAGCATGTTACTAGCATGATTCTAGCATAAATTAGCATGTTGTTAGCATGATTCTAGCATGAATTAGCATGCTACTAGCATGATTCTAGCATGAATTAGCATGAATTAGCATGTTGTTAGCATGATTCTAGCATGAATTAGCATGTTACTAGCATGATTTTAGCATGAATTAGCATGTTACTAGCATGATTCTAGCATAAATTAGCATGTTACTAGCATTATTCTAGCATGAATTAGCATTTTACTAGCATGATTCTAGCATGAATTAGCATGTTGTTAGCATGATTCTAGCATGAATTAGCATGTTACTAGCATGATTCTAGCATGAATTAGCATGTTGTTAGCATGATTCTAGCATGAATTAGCATGTTGTTAGCATGATTCTAGCATGAATTAGCATGTTACTAGCATGATTCTAGCATGAATTAGCATGTTGTTAGCATGATTCTAGCATGAATTAGCATGTTACTAGCATGATTCTAGCATGAATTAGCATGTTGTTAGCATGATTCTAACATCAATTTGAATGTTACTAGCATGATTCTAGCATGAATTAGCATGTGAATAGCATGATTCTAGCATGGATTAGCATGTTGTTAGCATGATTCTAGTATAAATTAGCATGTGACTAGCATGATTCTAGCATGAATTAGCATGTGACTAGCATGATTCTAGCATGAATTAGCATGTAACTAGCATGTTTCTAGCATGAATTAGCATATTGTTAGCATGATAGATAGATAGATAGATAGATAGATAGATAGATAGATAGATAGATAGATAGATAGATAGATAGAGACAGACACAGACAGACAGACAGACAGACAGACAGACAGACAGACACAGACAGACAGACACAGACAGACAGACAGACAGACAGACAGACAGACAGACAGACAGATAGATAGATAGATAGATAGATAGATAGATAGATAGATAGATAGAAAGATGTAGATAGATAGATAGATAGATAGATAGGTAGAGGTAGATAGATAGATAGATAGATAGATAGATAGATAGATAGATAGATAGATAGATAGATAGATAGATAGATAGATAGAAAGATGTAGATAGATAGATAGATAGATAGATAGATAGATAGATAGATAGATAGATAGATAGATAGATAGATAGATAGATAGATGGTGTATGAGCATGAGTCAAACAAGCCAACCCCCGCCTCTCTACGATGTTCTGATGCTGAGATATAGCTGGTGTCATATCGTTGCTAGGTTAGTCTGTTTTGTTGCTATGGAGTTGATTGACAGCTAAGACTGATGATGTATACAAGCTTCTTGCCAGTATGAACAGTTAAAAACAATCCCCATGTCTCTATCACACTGCAGCATGACAATATCAGTCTGAACCTCTTTAATGGCAGTCTATGGGACAGTTGCTAGGGTGCAGTATCTGGTTGTTAGGGTGTGGCTAGAAAGTTAAAAGGCCATCGGTGATTGGCTGCTGGCTAGACTGAGTTAAATGAGCTCAGCCATTAGTCTGTAGGACAGTTTGATGCAGAGTTATGAGCTCACAAAGTTTGATCCAATGTAAAGTCAATGAGAGTCTTTTGCAATGGAAGTCTATGGGACGGTTTCTAGGGTCCAAAAGTGGTTGCTAGGGCGTGGCCAGAAAGTTTAAAGGTGATCAGTCATTGGCAGATTGATGGTCTGAGTTAAATGAGCCTAGTTAGAAGTCTGTGTGACATTCTGACGCGGAGTTATGAGGTCGCAAAGTTTGATCCAATGTTACGTCTATGGGATTTTTCCGACGGTCCCGGGACGTTTTTCGGAAAACCGAAAGTCGGATCAGTCGGAAAAGATATAGCAACTCGAGTCAGAATAGTTCGGAGGTCTGACCCAAGTTTGATGGTCATAGCTTGAAAGGCCTAGGACGAGATAGAGTTTAATTTTTAGTCTCAGAAGAAGAATAATAATATAGAACTAGATTCTTAAAGTTTGAGAACAAACTTTGAGGCTGGCTTGTGAAAGCCTGACGGTAATAGTTAATTTAGTTTAAACAGTTTTTAAAAGTATGAAAAGATTGATAGATAGATAGATAGATAGATAGATAGATATAGATAGATAGATAGATAGATAGATAGATAGATAGATAGATAGATAGATAGATAGATTAGCATGGTATTAGCATGATTCTAACGTGAATTAGCATGTTGTTAGCATGATTCTAGCGTGAATTACCAAGTTGTTAGCATGATTTTAGCATGAATTAGCATGTTGTTAGCATGATTCTAGCATAAATTAGCATGTTGCTAGCACAATTATAGCATGAATTAGCATGTTACTAGCATGATTTTAGCATAAATTAGAATATTGTTAGCATGATTTTAGCATGAATTAGCATGTTGTTAGCATGATTCTAGCATGAATTGGCATGTTACTAGCATGATTCTAGCATGAATTAGCAAGTTACTAGCACGTTTCTAGCATGAATTAGCATGTTGTTAGCACGATTCTAGCATGAATTAGCATGTTGTTAGCACGATTCTAGCATGAATTACCATGTTACTAGCACGATTCTAGCATGAATTAGCATGTTACTAGCACGATTCTAGCATGAATTAGCATGTTGTTAGCACGATTATAGCATGAATTAGTATGTTACTAGCATGATTCTAGCATGAATTAGCATGTTACTAGCACGATTCTAGCATGAATTAGCATGTTGTTAGCACGATTCTAGCATGAATTAGCATGTTACTAGCATGATTCTAGCATGAATTAGCATGTTACTAGCATAATTTTAGCATTAATTAGCATGATTCTAGCATGAATTAGCATGTTGTTAGCATGATTTTAGCATGATTTAGCATGTTACTAGCATGATTCTAGCATGAATTAGCATGTTACTAGCATGATTCTAGCATGAATTAGCATGTAACTAGCATGATTCTAGCATAAATTAGCATGTTGTTAGCACGATTCTAGCATGAATTAGCATGTTACTAGCATGATTCTAGCATGAATTAGCATGTTACTAACACTATTCTATCATGAATTAGCATGTTGTTAGCATGATTCTAGCATAAATTAGCATGTTACTAGCATGATTTTAGCATGAATTAGCATGTTGTTAGCATGATTCTAGCATGAATTAACATGTTACTAGCATGATTCTAGCATGAATTAGCATGTTGTTAGCATGATTCTAGCATGAATTAGCATGTTGTTAGCATGATTCTAGCATGAATTAGCATGTTACTAGCATGATTCTACCATGAATTAGCATGTAACTAGCATGATTCTAGCATGAATTAGCATGTTCTTAGCATGATGGATAGATAGATAGATAGATAGATAGATAGATAGATACATAGATAGATAGATAGATAGATAGATAGATAGATAGATAGATAGATAGATAGTTAGATAGATAGATAGATAGATAGATATAGGTAGGTAGATAGATATATAGATAGATAGATAGATAGATAGATAGATAGATAGATAGATAGATAGATAGATAGATAGATAGATAGATAGATAGATAGATAGATATAGGTAGATAGATAGATAGATAGATAGATAGATAGATAGATAGATAGATAGATAGATAGATAGATAGATAGATAGATAGATAGATATAGGTAGGTAGATAGATAGATAGATAGATAGATAGATAGATAGATAGATAGATAGATAGATAGATATAGGTAGGTAGATAGATATATAGATAGATAGATAGATAGATAGATAGATAGATAGATAGATAGATAGATAGATAGATAGATAGATATAGGTAGATAGATAGATAGATAGATAGATAGATAGATAGATAGATAGATAGATAGATAGATAGATAGATAGATATAGGTAGGTAGATAGATAGATAGATAGATAGATAGATAGATAGATAGATAGATAGATAGATAGATAGATAGATAGATAGATAGATATAGGTAGATAGATAGATAGATAGATAGATAGATAGATAGATAGATAGATAGATAGATAGATAGATAGATAGATAGATATAGGTAGATAGATAGATAGATAGATAGATAGATAGATAGATAGATAGATAGATAGATAGAGGTAGATAGATAGATAGATAGATAGATAGATAGATAGATAGATAGATAGATAGATAGATAGATAGATATAGGTAGATAGATCGATAGATAGATAGATAGAGGTAGATAGATAGATGGATAGATAGATAGATAGATAGATAGATAGATAGATAGATAGATAGATAGATAGATAGATAGATAGATAGATAGATAGATAGATAGATAGATAGATAGATAGATAGATATAGGTAGATAGATGGATAGATAGATAGATAGATAGATAGATAGATAGATAGATAGATAGATAGATAGATAGATAGATAGATAGATAGATAGATAGATGGTGTAAGAGCATGAGTCAAACAAGCCAACCCCCGCCTCTCTACGATGTTCTGATGCTGAGATATAGCTGGTGCCATATCGTTGCTAGGTTAGTCTGTTTTGTTGCTATGGAGTTGATTGACAGCTTAGACTGATGATGTATCAAAGCTTCTTGCCAGTATGAACAGTTAAAAACAACCCCCATGTCTCTATCACAGTGCAGCATGACAATATCAGTCTGAACCTCTTTAATTGCAGTCTATGGGACAGTTGCTAGGGTGCAGTATCTAGTTGTTAGGGTGTGGCTAGAAAGTTAAAAGGCCATCGGTGATTGGCTGCTGGCTAGACTGAGTTAAATGAGCTCAGCCATTAGTCTGTAGGACAGTCTGATGCAGAGTTATGAGCTCACAAAGTTTGATCCCATGTAAAGTCAATGAGAGTCTTTTGCAATGGAAGTCTATGGGACGGTTTCTAGGGTCCAAAAGTGGTTGCTAGGGCGTGGCCAGAAAGTTTAAAGGTGGTCAGTCATTGGCAGTTTGATAGTCTGAGTTAAATGAGCCCAGTTAGAAGTCTGTGTGACATTCTGATGCGGAGTTATGAGGTCACAAAGTTTGATCCAATGTTAAGTCTATGGGATTTTTCCGACGGTCCCGGGACGTTTTTCGGAAAACCGAAAGTCGGATCAGTCGGAAAAGATATAGCAACTCGAGTCAGAATAGTTCGGAGGTCTGACCCGAGTTTGATGGTCATAGCTTGAAAGGCCTAGGACGAGATAGAGTTTAATTTTTAGTCTCAGAAGAAGAATAATAATATTAATAATAATAAGTTTAATAGGATAACAGTAGTCTGGCTTGCTACACAAGCCAGCCTAACTAGATTCTTAAAGTTTGAGAACAAACTTTGAGGCTGGCTTGTGAAAGCCTGACGGTAATAGTTTATTTAGTTTAAACAGTTTTAAAAAGTAAGAATAGATAGATAGATGATAGATAGATAGATAGATAGATAGATAGATAGATAGATAGATAGATAGATAGATAGATAGATAGATAGATAGATAGATTAGCATGTTATTACCATGATTTTAACGTGAATTAGCATGTTGTTAGCATGATTCTAGCATGAATTAGCATGTTACTAGCATGATTTTAGCATGAATTAGCATGTTGTTAGCATGATTTTAGCATGAATTAGCATGTTACTAGCATGATTTTAGCATGAATTAGCATGTTGTTAGCATGATTTTAACATGAATTAGCATGTTGTTAGCACGATTCTAGCATGAATTAGCATGTTACTAGCATGATTCTAGCATGAATTAGCATGTACCTAGCATGATTTTAACATGAATTAGCATGTTACTAGCATGATTTTAGCATGAATTAGCACAATTCTAGCATGAATTAGCATGTTGTTAGCATGATTCTAGCATTAATTAGCATGTTGTTAGCATGATTCTAGCATGATTTAGCATGTTACTAGCAAGATTCTAGCATGAAATAGCATGCTACTAGCATGATTCTACACTGTTAGACCTTACCAGGCTTTTTTACAGTAGAACACTGGCAACACTGTTGCCAGCTACTCACTGTAAAAGTTTGGTTACAGTAAGTAACTGGCAACAGTGTTGCCAGTTAATTACTGAAACTGAACCATTACAGTGAGTGGCTGGCAACAGTGTTGCCAGTTGTTTACTGTAACCGAACCATTGCAGTGAATAGCTGGCAACAGTGTTGCCAGTTAATCACTGTAATAGAGCAGTAGTGGTAACTAACTGGAAACTGTGTACAGTTAATTACTGTACTGTAGTGTTACAACTCACAGTATTATACTGCATACACAATAGTATGTCAAGGTGTTACTAAAATTAATTAGTATTCTTGCCTTTTATTAATTCTTTAAATTAATTAAGTTGTAAATTCTGACAAATTTATTTTACTGTTTTGGCAGCAAACAAATATAAAACAGAAATTGTAAACCAAAATTAAGAAATCAGCAGATATAAATATCATCTTACATATTACTGAGAGCCACAGGTCTGCACAGCAAGGCTGCAGTCAAACTAACGTTTAAGCATGCAAAATTCTGTCATATGGCACTGCGAAAAGGAGTGGGATTAAACAAAATATTTAGAGATTGAAAAAGCAAGCAACTGGTCCATAATTTTTGTTCAGAGAGGTCATGGTTTGATCTTTGATTAGTCTCAAGCAATCACATGATGTGATTTCACAGTTCAGAGTTCTCCAAGCTTGAACTTTCCAATGCTGCAAACTGTAAAATTTGTCGCATGAGGTTGCATTCCAGGTCTGCAGCATACACATGCGTATGAATGGAAGTCTATAGGGAGGAAAGTGCAGTGTGGCCGGGACTTTAAGCTGTAACTCTAATTAAACGCACCTGATAAAACTAATTAAGGCTCGTTAGAAATCTACAGGTAATGTTAAAGAAGGGTGGGAACTAAACTCTGCTGCCCTGCAGTTCTCCAGTAACTTGGAGTTTGACCCCCATGGTATATAGCAGGGGTGCTTAATCCTGTTCCTGGAGATCTACGTTCCTGCAGATTTCAGTTGCTACCCATATCAAACACACCTGCCTGTAATTATCACGTGGTGTTCAGGTCCTAATTAATTGGTTTAGGTGTGTTTGATATGGATAGCAACTGAAATCTGCAGGAAGGTAGATCTCCAGGAACAGGATTAAGCACCCCTGGTATATAGCATACTTTTAAAGCAACTGCTAACATTTATCACAATCACATATCCAATAAACACACACACAAACTGCTGCAGTGAAATGTGTTACTCTCTCCTCAATGCTGACCATGCAAAAAAAAAAAAAAAAAAAAAACTGAACAGCAAAAAACAAAATAATTATTTTAAATTTTAAAGTTTTAAATAATTAAAAACTGTGTCAATTCTCAAAAACTTTAAAATAATTATAGAAAACAAAAATAAAGTTGGCAACACCGAAAAACCAAAGGATCCAATCTTTTATTGTTATAATTATCTCATGACAACAAACTTTTTTATTGTTTCAAATATAAATTCATAGATGGAAACACTGCTCTGAAAAATACTTAGCAATAAACTCACAACCTGGGACCGGACAGTGGAGCTTTTGTGTGTGGATGGCTATGTGTATCATGTTTTTGTGATTCCCTGTGATGATGTGCACATGTTATCTTACTGAGATGATGGAATTTAATTTTGGCTTAGTTGCCAGAAAGGTACACACAACTGTTAGCATCTGTACATTATGGCAGTGTGCAATATAAAATAAATACATATACTTAAACAAAAGTAATGTAAGAAGTTATACGAGGAGAGGCTAACAATGTAGCTTTCAAGTACACAGTTCAAGATAACAACAATATAACTTAAAACACAGCCTTATTTTATAAACCCTCAAAAACATTTTAACACATTTTACTTACTCATTTAAGATTCTTATTTAAGCCTAAAACATATCAGACTCAACATCTGAATTGGTAGACAGAGAATAGAGCACACTCAGCAGTAAACAAATCAAACACCTGGCTCTCTTAAAGGGCCAGCATTTTCTGAAAACTCTTTCTAACACCTTTGGTGATGCCTAAATCATTTTTTTTTTACAGTTATTTACTGCACAATCTACAGAGTAACAGTGCAGTTATACTAATTAAACACACCTGATCAAACTAAATCTAAAGGTAGTGTGTTGAAGCAGGGCTGGAACTAAATTCTACTAGGCTGTGGCTTTCCAGGAGTTTGACAACCCTGGTACATAGCATATTTTCAAAGCAACTGCCTACATTTATCACAGTTATGCACATATCGTTTAATAAAAACAATAAAAATATACAATAATATAAACTTCATCCATAGAAAAAAATAAATAAATAAATAATCTGATTCTCATGTCGTTCCAAATCTGTAGTAAAAAATAATAAAAAACACAACAAAGATCATGATTTATACATTTATTTAGGAAAGCCTTTATACTGTTAATGGCACTTTTACTTGCCAGTTTTCCAGACAAATTCATTGAGTCTCTGCAAAAATGTATGTGCATGTTGTTTAAGATATATATATATATTTTTTAATAACACATTTTTACTAGTTATTTAGCAAAATACTAATATTCAGTTGAAAGTGCAATTTAAAATCTTAACTATAGGTCAAACTAGGCAATTAAATTAGATTAATTATAGAAAAAGTAAACAAAGTTATAAAAATTATTGTGACAATTTCTTTGCTCTGTGTGAATATTTTTGTGGCATTGGTTGACTCCTGATACTCAATGTTAAAAACATAAAAGGAACCAAAGAAAACACAGAGATAAAATAAATATAAAATAGCAACATAAAGCATGATAGTAGATGGGGCAGTAATGGTTGAACAGTAATTTACCATTTATTATCACAGTAAATATCTGTAATGGTACATAGAGTAAATTACTGTAATTTATTCTTTGCACTACAGAATTTCATACAAATCCTGCTCCTTTTACAGTAAATTACTGTTTCCTTTCATTACAGCTAAACGCTGGCTATTTTACTGTTATTTACTGCATAATCTACAGTAAGGGTTAACAGTGTAGCATAAATTAGCATGTTGTTAGCATGCTTCTAGCATGAATTAGCATGTTACTAGCATGATTCTAGCATGAATTAGCATGTTGTTAGCATGATTCTAACATGAATTAGCATGTTATTAGCATGATTCTAGCATGAATTAGCATGTTGTTAGCATGATCCTAGCATGAATTAGCATTTGACTAGCATGATTCTAGCATGAATTAACATGTTGTTAGCATGATTCTAGCATGAATTAGCATGTTGTTAGCATGATTCTAGCATAAATAAGCATGCTGTTAGCATGATTCTAGCATGAATTAGCATGTGACTAGCATGATTCTAGCTTGAATTAGCATGTTGTTAGCATGATTCTAACATGAATTAGCATGCTACTAGCATGATTCTAGCACGAATTAGCATGTTGTTAGCATGATTCTAACATGAATTAGCATGTAACTAGCATGATTCTAGCATGAATTAGCATGTTGTTAGCATGATTCTAGCATGAATAAGCATGTGACTAGCATGATTCTAGCATGAATTAGCATGTTGTTAGCATGATTCTAGTATGAATTAGCATGTGACTGGCATGATTCTAGCATGAATTAGCATGTGACTAGCATGATTCTAGCATGAATTAGCATGTAACTAGCATGATTCTAGCATGAATTAGCATGTTGTTAGCATGATGGACAGACAGATAGATAGATAGATAGATAGATAGATAGATAGATAGATAGATAGATAGATAGATAGATAGATAGATAGATAGATAGATAGATAGATAGAGGTAGATGATAGATAGATAGATAGATAGATAGATAGATAGATAGATAGATAGATAGATAGATAGATAGATAGATGATAGATAGATAGATAGATAGATAGATAGATAGATAGATAGATAGATAGATAGATAGATAGAGGTAGGTAGGTAGATAAATAGAGGTACGTAGATAGATAGATAGATAAATAGATAGATAGATAGATAGATAGATAGATAGATAGATAGATAGATAGATAGATAGATAGATAGATAGATAGATAGATAGATAGATAGAGGTAGGTAGGTAGATAGATAGATAGATAGAGGTAGGTAGGTAGATAGATAGAGGTACATAGATAGATAGATAGATAGATAGATAGATAGATAGATAGATAGATAGATAGATAGATAGATAGATAGATGGTGTGCGAGCCTGATTCAAACAAGCCAACCCCCGCCTCTCTACGATGTTCTGATGCTGAGATATAGCTGCTATTATATCGTTGCTAGGTTAGTCTGTTTTGTTGCTATGGAGTTGATTGACAGCTTAGACTGATGATGTATCAAAGCTTCTTGCCAGTATGAACAGTTAAAAACAACCCCCATGTCTCTATCACACTGCAGCATGACAATATCAGTCTGAACCTCTTTAATGGCAGTCTATGGGACAGTTGCTAGGGTGCAGTATCTGGTTGTTAGGGTGTGGCTAGATAGTTAAAAGGCCATCAGTGATTGGCTGCTGGCTAGACTGAGTTAAATGAGCTCAATCATTAGTCTGTAGGACAGTCTGATGCAGAGTTATGAGCTCACAAAGTTTGATCCCATGTAAAGTCAATGAGAGTATTTTGCAATGGAAGTCTATGGGACGGTTTCTAGGGTCCAAAAGTGGTTGCTAGGGCGTGGCCAGAAAGTTTAAAGGTGGTCAGTCATTGGCAGTTTGATAGTCTGAGTTAAATGAGCCCAGTTAGAAGTCTGTGTGACATTCTGATGCGGAGTTATGAGGTCACAAAGTTTGATCCAATGTTACGTCTATGGGATTTTTCCGACGGTCCCGGGACGTTTTTCGGAAAACCGAAAGTCGGATCAGTCGGAAAGGATATAGCAACTCGAGTCAGAATAGTTCGGAGGTCTGACGCGAGTTTGATGGTCATAGCTTGAAAGGCCTAGGACGAGATAGAGTTTAATTTTTAGTCTCAGAAGAAGAATAATAATATTAACTAGATTCTTAAAGTTTGAGAACAAACTTTGAGGCTGGCTTGTGAAAGCCTGACGGTAATAGTTTATTTAGTTTAAACAGTTTTAAAAAGTATGAAAAGATTGATAGATAGATAGATAGATAGATAGATAGATAGATAGATAGATAGATAGATAGATAGATAGATAGATAGATAGATAGATAGATAGATAGATTAGCATGGTATTAGCATGATTCTAACGTGAATTAGCATGTTGTTAGCATGATTCTAGCGTGAATTACCAAGTTGTTAGCATGATTTTAGCATGAATTAGCATGTTGTTAGCATAATTCTAGCATAAATTAGCATGTTGCTAGCACAATTATAGCATGAATTAGCATGTTACTAGCATGATTTTAGCATAAATTAGAATATTGTTAGCATGGTTTTAGCATGAATTAGCATGTTGTTAGCATGATTCTAGCATGAATTGGCATGTTACTAGCATGATTCTAGCATGAATTAGCATGTTACTAGCACGTTTCTAGCATGAATTAGCATGTTGTTAGCACGATTCTAGCATGAATTAGCATGTTGTTAGCACGATTCTAGCATGAATTACCATGTTACTAGCACGATTTTAGCATGAATTAGCATGTTACTAGCATGATTCTAGCATGAATTAGCATGTTGTTAGCACGATTATAGCATGAATTAGTATGTTACTAGCATGATTCTAGCATGAATTAGCATGTAACTAGCACGATTCTAGCATGAATTAGCATGTTGTTAGCACGATTCTAGCATGAATTAGCATGTTACTAGCATGATTCTAGCATGAATTAGCATGTTACTAGCATAATTTTAGCATTAATTAGCATGATTCTAGCATGAATTAGCATGTTGTTAGCATGATTCTAGCATGATTTAGCATGTTACTAGCATGATTCTAGCATGAATTAGCATGTTACTAGCATGATTCTAGCATGAATTAGCATGTAACTAGCATGATTCTAGCATAAATTAGCATGTTGTTAGCACGATTCTAGCATGAATTAGCATGTTACTAGCATGATTCTAGCATGAATTAGCATGTTACTAGCACGATTCTATCATGAATTAGCATGTTGTTAGCATGATTCTAGCAGGAATTAGCATGTTACTAGCATGATTTTAGCATGAATTAGCATGTTGTTAGCATGATTCTAGCATGAATCAACATGTTACTAGCATGATTCTAGCATGAATTAGCATGTTGTTAGCATGATTCTAGCATGAATTAGCATGTTGTTAGCATGATTCTAGCATGAATTAGCATGTTACTAGCATGATTCTACCATGAATTAGCATGTAACTAGCATGAATTAGCATGTTCTTAGCATGATGGATAGATAGATAGATAGATAGATATAGATAGATAGATAGATAGATAGATAGATAGATAGATAGATAGATATAGGTAGATAGATAGATAGATAGATAGATAGATAGAGGTAGATAGATAGATAGATAGATAGATAGATAGATAGATAGATAGATAGATAGATAGATAGATCGATAGGTAGATAGATCGATAGGTAGATAGATAGATGGATAGATAGATAGATAGATAGATAGAGGTAGATTGATAGATAGATAGATAGATAGATAGATAGATAGATAGATAGATAGATAGATAGATAGATAGATAGATAGATAGATAGATAGATAGATAGATAGATAGATAGATAGATAGATAGATAGATGGTGTAAGAGCATGAGTCAAACAAGCCAACCCCCGCCTCTCTACGATGTTCTGATGCTGAGATATAGCTGGTGCCATATCGTTGCTAGGTTAGTCTGTTTTGTTGCTATGGAGTTGATTGACAGCTTAGACTGATGATGTATCAAAGCTTCTTGCCAGTATGAACAGTTAAAAACAACCCCCATGTCTCTATCACACTGCAGCATGACAATATCAGTCTGAACCTCTTTAATTGCAGTCTATGGGACAGTTGCTAGGGTGCAGTATCTAGTTGTTAGGGTGTGGCTAGAAAGTTAAAAGGCCATCGGTGATTGGCTGCTGGCTAGACTGAGTTAAATGAGCTCAGCCATTAGTCAGTAGGACAGTCTGATGCAGAGTTATGAGCTCACAAAGTTTGATCCCATGTAAAGTCAATGAGAGTATTTTGCAATGGAAGTCTATGGGACGGTTTCTAGGGTCCAAAAGTGGTTGCTAGGGCGTGGCCAGAAAGTTTAAAGGTGGTCAGTCATTGGCAGTTTGATAGTCTGAGTTAAATGAGCCCAGTTAGAAGTCTGTGTGACATTCTGATGCGGAGTTATGAGGTCACAAAGTTTGATCCAATGTTAAGTCTATGGGATTTTTCCGACGGTCCCGGGACGTTTTTCGGAAAACCGAAAGTCGGATCAGTCGGAAAGGATATAGCAACTCGAGTCAGAATAGTTCGGAGGTCTGACCCGAGTTTGATGGTCATAGCTTGAAAGGCCTAGGACGAGATAGAGTTTAATTTTTAGTCTCAGAAGAAGAATAATAATATTAATAACTAGATTCTTAAAGTTTGAGAACAAACTTTGAGGCTGGCTTGTGAAAGCCTGACGGTAATAGTTTATTTAGTTTAAACAGTTTTTAAAACTATGAAAAGATAGATAGATAGATAGATAGATAGATAGATAGATAGATAGATAGATTAGCATGTTATTAGCATGATTTTAACGTGAAATAGCATGTTGTTCGCATGATTCTAGCATGAATTAGCATGTTACTAGCATGATTTTAGCATGAATTAGCATGTTGTTAGCATGATTTTAGCATAAATTAGCATGTTACTAGCATGATTCTAGCATGAATTAGCATGTTGTTCGCATGATTCTAGCATGAATTAGCATGTTGTTAGCATGATTCTAGCATGAATTAGCATGTTACTAGCATGATTCTAGCATGAATTAGCATGTACCTAGCATGATTTTAACATGAATAAGCATGTTACTAGCATGATTTTAGCATGAATTAGCATGTTGTTAGCATAATTCTAGCATGAATTAGCACGTTGTTAGCATGATTCTAGCATGAATTAGCATGTTACTAGCATGATTCTAGCATGAATTAGCATGTTACTAGCATGATTCTAGCATTATTTAGCATGTTGTTAGCATGCTTTTAGCATGAATTAGCATGTTACTAGCATGATTCTAGCATGAATTAGCATGTTGTTAGCATGATTTTAGCATGAATTAGCATGTTACTAGCATGATTTTAGCAATAATTAGCATGTTGTTAGCATGATTTTAACATGAATTAGCATGTTGTTAGCACGATTCTAGCATGAATTAGCATGTTACTAGCATGATTCTAGCATGAATTAGCACAATTCTAGCATGAATTAGCATGTTGTTAGCATGATTCTAGCATGAATTAGCATGTTGTTAGCATGATTCTAGCATGATTTAGCATGTTACTAGCAAGATTCTAGCATGAATTAGCATGCTACTAGCATGATTCTAGCATAAATTAGCATGTTGTTAGCATGCTTCTAGCATGAATTAGCATGTTACTAGCATGATTCTAGCATGAATTAGCATGTTGTTAGCATGATTCTAACATGAATTAGCATGTTACTAGCATGATTCTAGCAAGAATTAGCATGTTGTTAGCATGATTCTAGCATGAATTAGCATTTCACTAGCATGATTCTAGCATGAATTAGCATGTTGTTAGCATGATTCTAGCATGAACTAGCATGTTGTTAGCATGATTCTAGCATGAATTAGCATGTTGTTAGCATGATTCTAACATGAATTAGCATGTTACTAGCATGATTCTAGCATGAATTAGCATGTTGTTAGCATGATTCTAGCATGAATTAGCATGTTACTAGCATGATTCTAGCATGAATTAGCATGTTGTTAGCACGATGCTAGCATGAATTAGCATGATACTAGCATGATTCTAGCATGAATTAGCATGTTACTAGCATGAATCTAGCATGAATTAGCATGTTGTTAGCATGATTCTAGCATGGATTAGCATGTTACTAGCATGATTATAGCATAAATTAGCATGATTCTAGCATGAATTAGCATGTTGTTAGCATGATTCTAGCATGAATTAGCATGTGACTAGCATGATTCTAGCATGAATTAGCATGTGACTAGCATGATTCTAGCATGAATTAGCATGTAACTAGCATGATTCTAGCATGAATTAGCATGTTGTTAGCATGATGGATAGATAGATAGATAGATAGATAGATAGATAGATAGATAGATAGATAGATAGAAAGATAGAGGTAGATAGATAGATAGATAGATAGATAGATAGATAGATAGATAGGTAGAGGTAGATAGATAGATAGATAGATAGATAGATAGATAGATAGATAGATAGATAGATAGATACAGACAGACAGACAGACAGACAGACAGACAGACAGATAGATAGATAGATAGATAGATAGATAGATAGATAGATAGATAGATAGGTAAAGGTAGATAGATAAAGGTAGATAGATAGATAGATAGATAGATAGATAGATAGATAGATAGATAGATAGATAGATAGATAGATAGATAGATAGATAGATAGATAGATAGATGGTGTAAGCATGAGTCAAACAAGCCAACCCCCGCCTCTCTACGATGTTCTGATGCTGAGATATAGCTGGTGCCATATCGTTGCTAGGTTAGTCTGTTTTGTTGCTATGGAGTTGATTGACAGCTTAGACTGATGATGTATCAAAGCTTCTTGCCAGTATGAACAGTTAAACACAACCCCCATGTCTCTATCACACTGCAGCATGACAATATCAGTCTGAACCTCTTTAATGGCAGTCTATGGGACAGTTGCTAGGGTGCAGTATCTGGTTGTTAGGGGGTGGCTAGAAAGTTAAAAGGCCATCGGCGATTGGCTGCTGGCTAGACTGAGTTAAATGAGCTCAGCCATTAGTCTGTAGGACAGTCAGATGCAAAGTTATGAGCTCACAAAGTTTAATCCAATGTAAAGTCAATGAGAGTCTTTTGCAATGGAAGTCTATGGGACGGTTTCTAGGGTCCAAAAGTGGTTGCTAGGGCGTGGCCAGAAAGTTTAAAGGTGATCAGTCATTGGCAGTTTGATAGTCTGAGTTAAATGAGCCCAGTTAGAAGTCTGTGTGACATTCTGATGCGGAGTTATGAGGTCACAAAGTTTGATCCAATGTTACGTCTATGGGATTTTTCCGACGGTCCCGGGACGTTTTTCGGAAAACCGAAAGTCGGATCAGTCGGAAAAGATATAGCAACTCGAGTCAGAATAGTTCGGAGGTCTGACCCGAGTTTGATGGTCATAGCTTGAATGGCCTAGGATGAGATAGAGTTTAATTTTTAGTCTCAGAAGAAGAACTAGATTCTTAAAGTTTGAGAACAAACTTTGAGGCTGGCTTGTGAAAGCCTGACGGTAATAGTTTATTTAAACAGTTTTTAAAAAGTATGAAAAGATAGATAGATAGATAGATAGATAGATAGATAGATAGATAGATAGATAGATAGATAGATAGATAGATAGATAGATAGATAGATAGATGTTGTTAGCATGATTCTAGCATAAATTAGCATAATGTTAGCATGATTCTAGCATTAATTAGCATGTTGTTAGCATGATTCTAGCATGATTTAGCATGTTGTTAGCATGATTCTAGCATGATTTAGCATGTTGTTAGCACAATTCTAGCATGAATTAGCATGTTACTAGAATGATTCTAGCATGAATTAGCATGTTGTTAGCATAATTCTAGCATGAATTAGCATGTTACTAGCATGATTCTAGTATGAATTAGCATGTTACTAGCACGATTCTAGCATGAATTAGCATGTTACTAGCATGATTCTAGCATGAATTAGCATGTACCTAGCATGATTTTAACATGAATTAGCATGTTACTAGCATGATTTTAGCATGAATTAGCACGATTCTAGCATGAATTAGCATGTTCTTAGCATGATTCTAGCATGAATTAGCATGTTACTAGCATGATTCTAGCATGAATTATCATGTTGTTAGCATGATTCTAGCATGAATTAGTATGTTACTAGCATGATTCTAGCATGAATTAGCATGTTACTAGCAAGATTCTAGCATGAATTAGCATGTTGTTAGCACGATTCTAGCATGAATTAGCATTTGACTAGCATGATTCTAGCATGAATTAGCATGTGACTAGCATGATTCTAGCATGAATTAGCATGTTGTTAGCATGATTCTAGCATGAATTAGCATGTTACTAGCATGATTCTAGCATGAATTAGCATGTTGTTAGCATAATTCTAACATGAATTAGCATGCTACTAGCATGATTCTAGCACGAATTAGCATGTTGTTAGCATGATTCTAGCATGAATTAGCATGTTACTAGCATGATTCTAGCATGAATTAGCATGTTGTTAGCATAATTCTAACATGAATTAGCATGCTACTAGCATGATTCTAGCACGAATTAGCATGTTGTTAGCATGATTCTAACATGAATTAGCATGTTACTAGCATGATTCTAGCATGAATTAGCATGTTGTTAGCATGATTCTAGCATGAATTAGCATGTTGTTAGCATGATTCTAGCATGAATTAGCATGTGACTAGCATGATTCTAGCATGAATTAGCATGTAGCTAGCATGATTCTAGCATGAATTAGCATGTTGTTAGCATGATGGATAGATAGATAGATAGATAGATAGATAGATAGATAGATAGATAGATAGATAGATAGATAGATAGATAGATAGATAGATAGATAGATAGATAGATAGATAGATAGATAGTTAGAGATAGTTAGAGATAGATAGATAGATAGATAGATAGATAGATAGATAGATAGATAGATAGATAGATAGATAGATAGATAGATAGTTAGAGATAGATAGATAGATAGATAGATAGATAGATAGATAGATAGATAGATAGATAGATAGATAGATAGATAGATAGTTAGAGATAGTTAGAGATAGATAGATAGATAGATAGATAGATAGATAGATAGATAGATAGATAGATAGATAGATAGATAGATAGATAGATAGTTAGATAGTTAGAGATAGATAGATAGATAGATAGATAGATAGATAGATAGATAGATAGATAGATAGATAGTTAGAGATAGATAGATAGATAGATAGATAGATAGATAGATAGATAGATAGATAGATAGATAGATAGATAGATAGATAGATAGATGGATGGTGTTCGAGCATGAGTCAAACAAGCCAACCCCCGCCTCTCTACGAAGTTCTGATGCTGAGATATAGCTGGTGCCATATCGTTGCTAGGTTACTCTGTTTTGTTGCTATGGAGTTGATTGACAGCTTAGACTGATGATGTATCAAAGCTTCTTGCCAGTATGAACAGTTAAAAACAACCCCCATGTCTCTATCACACTGCAGCATGACAATATCAGTCTGAACCTCTTTAATGGCAGTCTATGGGACAGTTGCTAGGGTGCAGTATCTGGTTGTTAGGGTGTGGCTAAAAAGTTAAAAGGCCATCAGTGATTGGCTGCTGGCTAGACTGAGTTAAATGAGCTCAGCCATTAGTCTGTAGGACAGTTTGATGCAGAGTTATGAGCTCACAAAGTTTGATCCAATGTAAAGTCAATGAGAGTCTTTTGCAATGGAAGTCTATGGGACGGTTTCTAGGGTCCAGAAGTGGTTGCTAGGGCGTGGCCAGAAAGTTTAAAGGTGATCAGTCATTGGCAGTTTGATAGTCTGAGTTAAATGAGCCCAGTTAGAAGTCTGTGTGACATTCTAATGCGGAGTTATTAGGTCACAAAGTTTGATCCAATGTTACGTCTATGGGATTTTTCCGACGGTCCCGGGACGTTTTTCGGGAAACCGAAAGTCGGATCAGTCGGAAAGGATATAGCAACTCGAGTCAGAATAGTTCGGAGGTCTGACCCGAGTTTGATGGTCATAGCTTGAAAGGCCTAGGACGAGATAGAGTTTAATTTTTAGTCTCAGAAGAAGAATAATAAATATAATAATAAGTTTAATAGGATAACAGTAGTCTGGCTTGCTACACAAGCCAGCCTAATAATAATATTAACTAGATTCTTAAAGTTTGAGAACAAACTTTGAGGCTGGCTTGTGAAAGCCTGACGGTAATAGTTTATTTAAACAGTTTTAAAAAGTATGAAAAGATATATAGATAGATAGATAGATAGATAGATAGATGTTGTTAGCATGATTCTAGCATGAATTAGCATAATGTTAGCATGATTCTAGCATGAATTAGCATGTTGTTAGCATGATTCTAGCATGAATTAGCATGTTGTTAGCCTGATTCTAGCATGATTTAGCATGTTGTTAGCATGATTCTAGCATGATTTAGCATGTTGTTAGCACAATTCTAGCATGAATTAGCATGTTACTAGCATTATTCTAGCATGAATTAGCATGTTGTTAGCATAATTCTAGCATGAATTAGTATGTTACTAGCATGATTCTAGTATGAATTAGCATGTTACTAGCACGATTCTAGCATGTTACTAGCATGATTCTAGCATGAATTAGCATGTTACTAGCATGATTTTAGCATGAATTAGCACGATTCTAGCATGAATTAGCATGTGACTAGCATGATTCTAGCATGAATTAGCATGTTGTTAGCATGATTCTAGTATGAATTAGCATGTGACTGGCATGATTCTAGCATGAATTAGCATGTGACTAGCATGATTCTAGCATGAATTAGCATGTTGTTAGCATAATTCTAGCATGAATTAGCATGTTACTAGCATGATTCTAGTATGAATTAGCATGTTACTAGCACGATTCTAGCATGAATTAGCATGTTGTTAGCATGATTCTAGCATGAATTAGCATGTACCTAGCATGATTTTAACATGAATTAGCATGTTACTAGCATGATTTTAGCATGAATTAGCACGATTCTAGCATGAATTAGCATGTTGTTAGCATGATTCTAGCATGAATTAGCATGTTACTAGCATGATTCTAGCATGAATTATCATGTTGTTAACATGATTCTAGCATGAATTAGTATGTTACTAGCATGATTCTAGCATGAATTAGCATGTTACTAGCATGATTCTAGCATGAATTAGCATGTTGTTAGCACGATTCTAGCATGAATTAGCATTTGACTAGCATGATTCTAGCATGAATTAGCATGTGACTAGCATGATACTAGCATAAATTAGCATGTTGTTAGCATGATTCTAGCATGAATTAGCATGTTACTAGCATGATTCTAGCATGAATTAGCATGTTGTTAGCATGATTCTAACATGAATTAGCATGCTACTAGCATGATTCTAGCACGAATTAGCATGTTGTTAGCATGATTCTAACATGAATTAGCATGTTACTAGCATGATTCTAGCATGAATTAGCATGTTGTTAGCATGATTCTAGCATGAATTAGCATGTGACTAGCATGATTCTAGCATGAATTAGCATGTTGTTAGCATGATTCTAGTATGAATTAGCATGTGACTGGCATGATTCTAGCATGAATTAGCGTGTGATTAGCATGATTCTAGCATGAATTAGCATGTAACTAGCATGATTTAGCATGATTCTAGCATGAATTAGCATGTAACTAGCATGATTCTAGCATGATTTAGAATGCTGTTAGCATGATGGATAGATAGATAGATAGATAGATAGATAGATAGATAGATAGATAGATAGATAGATAGATAGATAGATAGATAGATAGATAGATAGAGATACATAGATATATAGATAGATAGATAGATAGATAAATAGATAGATAGAGGTAGATAGATAGATAGATAGATAGATAGATAGATAGATAGATAGATAGATAGATAGATAGATAGATAGATGGTGTGCGAGCATGAGTCAAACAAGCCAACCCCCGCCTCTCTACGATGTTCTGATGCTGAGATATAGCTGGTGTCATATCGTTGCTAGGTTAGTCTGTTTTGTTGCTATGGAGTTGATTGACAGCTAAGACTGATGATGTATACAAGCTTCTTGCCAGTATGAACAGTTAAAAACAATCCCCATGTCTCTATCACACTGCAGCATGACAATATCAGTCTGAACCTCTTTAATGGCAGTCTATGGGACAGTTGCTAGGGTGCAGTATCTGGTTGTTAGGGTGTGGCTAGAAAGTTAAAAGGCCATCAGTGATTGGCTGCTGGCTAGACTGAGTTAAATGAGCTCAGCCATTAGTCTGTAGGACAGTTTGATCCAGAGTTATGAGCTCACAAAGTTTGATCCAATGTAAAGTCAATGAGAGTCTTTTGCAATGGAAGTCTATGGGACGGTTTCTAGGGTCCAAAAGTGGTTGTTAGGGCGTGGGCAGAAAGTTTAAAGGTGATCAGTCATTGGCAGATTGATGGTCTGAGTTAAATGAGCCTAGTTAGAAGTCTGTGTGACATTCTGACGCGGAGTTATGAGGTCGCAAAGTTTGATCCAATGTTACGTCTATGGGATTTTTCCGACGGTCCCGGGACGTTTTTCGGAAAACCGAAAGTCGGATCAGTCGGAAAAGATATAGCAACTCGAGTCAGAATAGTTCGGAGGTCTGACCCAAGTTTGATGGTCATAGCTTGAAAGGCCTAGGACGAGATAGAGTTTAATTTTTAGTCTCAGAAGAAGAATAATAATATAGAATAATAATAATAAGTTTAATAGGATAACAGTAGTCTGGCTTGCTACACAAGCCAGCCTAATAATAAGTTTAATAGGATAACAGTAGTCTGGCTTGCTACACAAGCCAGCCTAATAATAATAAGTTTAATAGGATAACAGTAGTCTGGCTTGCTACACAAGCCAGCCTAATAATAATAATAAGTTTAATAGGATAACAGTAGTCTGGCTTGCTACACAAGCCAGCCTAATAACTAGAACCTAAAGTTCGTTGACGAACTTTGATGTTGGCTTGAGAAAGCCAACGTGACTGCGCCGGGGACTCAAAGGCAGTTGGCAGGAAGCACAGCGGTTGATAAGTGGTTGCTAGGCGGTTGCTAAGGTGTAGCTAAGGCATTCCTAGGTAGTTGCTAGGGTGTTCTGAGTGGTTTCTAGGCTGTTGCTAGGGTCCACTGGACTGTTAATCGGAAGGCCTCATTTACATTTTTGATCAAATCGAGAGAGAGAGAGAGAGAGAGAGAGAGAGAGAGAGAGAGAGAGAGAGAGAGAGAGAGAGAGAGAGAGAGAGAGAGAGAGAGAGAGAGAGAGAGAGAGAGAGAGAGAGGACTGATTTGTTCAGGTTGTTTAATGCAGATCACTATAGTATAGTTAGTATTTATAGTATATATTATAATCTGAACAAAATTACATTATAATAAATATCATATGAAGAAAAATATTACATTAAAATACTAATGAAACAATAGCACATACATTTAGTTAATTTGTCTTTTATTTAATCAGTCTTATAATTTTTGCAGTTAATATAGAGTACAGTCAATTTACAGTAATTTGCAGCATTATATATATATATATATATATATATATATATATATATATATATATATATATATATATATATATATAGTTATATATACAGTTTACAGGAAGAAAATCGCATTAAATACAATATTATAGGACGTCTTCATCACGTGGTTAATTCTGACCAATGACGTTGTTCCACCCCACTGGCCACTAACACAATGTTATAATCGTAATATTTAGTTGTCATCACCTGGGTGATTTTATTTTTTTTTTGGTACAGCATAGGCCAAAAGCTTCATTGTCATTATCACAAGTGAGGAGAAGGCTCTTTTGCGGCACAGAATATTGTTTTGAAAGAAATATCTGAAGTAAACTTATGTTTTTGCTAACATAAAAGGGGGATTAAGAAATAATCCTTATAACCTTAACCATAAATGTGTGTATGTGTTATATATGTATATATGTATGTATATATATACATACATATATACAGTTGAAGTCAGAATTATTAACCCCCTTTTGATTTTTTTTTTCCCTTTTTTAAATATTTCCCAAATTATGTTTAACAGAGCAAAGAAATTTTCACTGTATGTCTGATAATATTTTTCTTCTTGAGAAAGTCTTATTTGTTTTATTTCGGCTAGAATAAAAGCAGTTATTAATTATTTAAAAACTATTTTTGGGACACAATTATTTGCCCCTTTAAGCTATTTTTTTTTGATAGTCTACAGAACAAACCATCGTTATACAATAACTTGCCTAATTACCCTAACCTGCCTAGTTCACCTTATTAACCTAGTTAAGCCTTTAAATGTCACTTTAAGCTGTATAGAAGTGTCTTGAAAAATATCAAGTCAAATATTATTTACTGTCATCATGGCAAAGATAAAATAAAGAAGTTATTAGAAATGAGTTATTAAAACTATTATGCTTAGAAATGTGCTGAAACAATCTTCCCTCCATTAAACAGAAATTGGGGAAAAAATAAACAGGGGAGCTAATAATTCTGACTTCAATTGTATATATGTATATACACACACTTTATTTTACCTGTTTGTAAATAATTGTTCTTAACATTTTTGCTTTAAAACATTATAATACTGTTTGGATTTTCCCCCCATAATAATAAATTGTGAACATTGCAGTGTAAATTGTAATCCAGATGTTACAGAGAGAAATTGATGCAGCAACAGCAGAGCATATTAAGGGGATATAAAAAATCTTCATACATTGTATGTATATATATATATATATATTCACTATTTTAAAATACATTTTCTTTGCTGTGTGTTTTTATTGGTTATGATGCTGTTTGGATGTTTTATTTTTGCACAATAAATAAAATGTGATTTAAAAAGTGCAAACATTGTCTTTGTTAGAATTTACACGTGATTACAACGGTATAAAGACATTCAGGTCCGACCGGACCGAATGGAAAGAAATTGTAAAAGGTGCAAAGGTGCAGTAAACTCAATTCCAAAGGGCTCAAAAATAGTCTTCTGGCGCCATCTCGTGGACACTCTGACAAGCTTTAGGTTTGAAATTAACAAATTTAATATAAAAAAAATATTTATAGGAAAACTGTTATTTATAATTACACCAAATAAATATGATAATTATCTTCAATTTAAAGCACATCTTTTGGCCAAATTTGAGGATTGTATACTTTTTTATATGCCCCAAATACTCGATTGTAATATTTACAATTTTTTAATTCAAAAAATTTTTAATTCAAAAACTACAAATCTTATCGGCATGAGGACATACAGCAACCATCTCATGGGCAATAGACAGCTTTTGACCAAATTTGGGGCTTGTAGCATCTAAGCCCTGGGAGGAGAAGCGATTGCTTTTTTTTGGTCAGAAGCCGGAATAATAATAATAATAATAAGAATAAGTTTAAGTAGCATTACAGTATGTTGGCTTTCTCAAGCCAACATAATAAGTTTACGTGAGATAACAGTATGTTGGCTTTTCAAGCCACCATAATTATTACAAAATACAAAAAACAATAACCAAGTAAACATGAGCCTAGTGTAAACAGCTCTGTCTAAAATGTGTTTCACTATTTCCATTTCTCCTCAGGCCATGAAAAGCAGCAGTCTGAATTGCAATCTCAGCCACCGCTCATGTTTTGGGTCATCATCGCCATCTGTGCCGTGGTTTTACTGGGCTTGATTATGACTTTAATTGTAGTGATTGTCAAGAGAAGAAAGTCCTTAAAAATTCATCCACAGGTAAAAGCTCACTCAGATTTTCTCTCACATTATTATCATTCTGCAGTATGTTTTTTTAACAGTGTTCTCTTTCTCAGTCTCAGACGACTCACAGAACTGTGCAAAGTCCTTCGACGCCTCCAGAAAACAACACATTAGCGACAATTTATGATGTTCCTGTCCGACATGTATGTATTACTATGCAATTATGCTTTAAAAATAACCTCATATGTCTAGTATGTGCAGTTAAATGGATAGTACACCCAAACAATGAACACAGTAATGGTACCGGGCCACACATAAGAAATCATAAATTATTTCTGTAGAAAATATTCCCCCCGCGACTTGGTTTCTTCCACCCCACCCCCCGCCATCTCACGTTAAATGGTCTATGCCAAAATCCACCACGGAGCGGGAAGAACGATCGCTAAAATATAGCTCAGTGGATGTTGTTGATAGTTTAAAGTTATAAAACACGTATTATAGAGTCCAAATCAGCAGAGCATTTAGGACTGTGCATACATGTGTGCGTGCATCGCTAAGTAAGTACCCAAAATCATTGCAATATGTACCTATATGGAGTTTCACATAATCATACTCATTAGGGCTGTAACATGCCAATGCATACATTTAGTTCGACTATACGGCTGTATTATTGTTAATATGTTTGTCAGTTAGAAATGTTTGGCACAGATGTTATGTATTTGATGCATATTAACCTTGATTAGAACATAATCAGACCGCGATAGTGCAACTAGCGCATGCGCACTGAGTTGTTCATGATTAACCTGGATGCACTAACGCAGCAGCTGTGTTCACGTGAAGAAGCCCACCCCCTCCCCCCCACCTTGGCCCACACCAATACGTTGTAAAATTATTGACAACCGTTGACCGGTCCGCGTTGATAAAAAGGTTGGGGACCACTGACCTAAAACCCAAGCTTGGTGTAAACTTAACTAAAACGTAACTGGCTAGCCAGCTAATTCAGCTTGATGGTAAAGCGCTAGAGCCAGGGATAGATTTGGACTTGTTTGTATAGTGTTTATTCATAGTCAGTCAAACAGGAGACCATTCACTTGCATTATAATAATCACCATAGTCCAAAGATTTAGCAAAAAACTTCTTTAAATGGGTGGTCCAATGCTATTTCATGCATACTAAGTTATTTACACAGTTCAAGTGTTGGACTCTCATGCTCGAGCATGGGTCAAGATAAAAAAAAATATTACTTTCAGGTGGTATCGAATTTCACAATTCATTTTTTAAAAGCCTGAATCTCTCTTAAGCAACAGAGAGACGATTTTAAGGCCGCTTCTCCTGGAAAATTGTGTGTGTGGAAGGTGCGAGAGCGCACCTATCACCCCACAACAGTGCTTAGCTGACAACGAGTCTCATAAAGTGTGCTTTGGATGTAAGGGAAGGCTCAAAAAATGTATGAAAAATGTCTGCAACCGCCCAATATAACATTATTTAGTTATTACTTATAGGTTCTATTGTTTGACAAGTCTCTCTGGTTTGTCGTGGTAGTCGACTAAGCTGCCTCTGCACACTGTTGACCATGAAAAGCTGTAAAATAAATAATTTCTTACATTTATTTAACACTTTTCTGGACACACAAATCACTTTACACATTTTTGGGGGAATCTCCAAATCCACCACCAGACTGCATAACACACACCAGCTGATTGGTGGAGAGGAGACAGAGTGATGAAGCCAGTTATGATGGATAGAAGGCCATGATGGACAGAGGCCAGTGGGCAAATTTGGCCAGGATGCCGGCGTTACTCTTTTCAAAGCCTATCTTGGGATCTCGGTTTAACGTCTTATCCGAAAGACGGTGCTCACTGAGCAGTATCGAGTCCCTTTCAATATACTGGGGCGTTACGACCCACACAGACTGTAGGTTGAGCGCCCCCTGCTGGCCTCACCAACACCTTTTCCAGCAGCAACCTTCACATGTGGTCTCCCATCCAGCTACTGACCGCTCGCAGCCCTGCTAAGCTTTAGTAGGCGACCATGTGAGAGTTGCAGAGAGCTAGCTGCCAGTATTTGTCTTAAAAGTATTAAAAAACTAAAGACTTTTAGGAGGAAAGATGGATACAGTATATTCCATAGGCCAGGGGTGGCCAACCCTGTTCCTGGAGAGCCACCTTCCTGCAGATTTCAGGTGCAGCCCATATCAAACACACCTGAACCAATTAATTAGGACCTGAACACCACGTGATAATTACAGGCAGGTGTGTTTGATATGGGTTGCACCTGAAATCTGCAGGAAGGTGGCTCTCTAGGAACAGGGTTGGCCACCCCTGCCATAGGCCCTCAAGATCAATATGAGATTAGGCAAAATGAGCATGACACATCCCCTTGTTAAATGCCCTCCAATCGTTGACTAGAAAACGGTCAACTTTGATGGCCTAAAGCACTGTAAGTGTCAAAAGGTGTCAATTATGCCAAACAATGATATTTCACATCACCAAAACACGCCCATAACCCAACATGACTCCGCCCCTTTTATATATCCACTATCATTTCTAGACACGCCCCTCACTGCTAATTGGATGCCAGTGTGTTTTAAGACTCTGTGGTCAAACATCTTGCTTTATATCTCCGTCTGACCTGTTTATTTGCGTCTTTCTCAGCCTAAAGCTCGTCGAGCAGACAGTGAGGAGGAGGTGATGACAGAAAATAAAGAGGAACCGCAGCCCGGACTCGACCGTACGCTTAAAGTAAGAGCGACAGTTCACCAGACTGAAGACGACGATTCAGGACAGATCAACACGGTTTACTGCAAACTAGGAGAGATCTGACACAGACACAAACACTGGAGCCATACAACTTTGTAGGAAAATAATAAGTTTTTATTTTGTTTTAAATATCTGCATGGTGCCTTATTTCAAATAACCTGAGAAAAAAAGCATTATTAAAATGATGTGGCTTTTAAACAGTCCAGTGCACTTAAAAAATTATTGCTAAATGTTTTAAGGTAAACAATGTATATGGGCTGAATTTAGACAAATTAAGTTGAACATTACATTTAATGTGTTTGTTCAAATTCAGCCCATATACATTGTTGGCAACCACTTACTTGCCTTAAAAAGTCCAATTAATATTGTTTGTGTGTCTTCAGCTTATTGTGTGTTGCTTGTTTAATCCAGTAAGTGTTAGTGTGTTTTTATATATTTTTTAAAATCACATTTTGTGTAAAAAAAAAAGTATTTGTTTGTTTGTTTTGCTTTATTTATTGAGCACGTTTAAAAACAACAGATGTTGACCAAAGTGCTTTACAAAACAACCAACATACAAAATCTATACTTGTGTATGTATATATATGTGTATATATGTATGTATATATATGTGTGTATATATATATATATATATATATATATATATATATATATATATATATATATATATATATATATATATATATATATATATATGTGTGTGTGTGTATATATGTATGTATATATATACATATACATACATATATACACACACACACATTTTGATCCTTAATTGGACTGGGAGCCAGTAAAGGGATGATAAAACTAGAGATGGTGAGATACTAGAAAGTTTTAGCGGCTGCATTTTGAACCAGCTGCAGGTGTACAATTGAAGCCTGCAAAACTCCTGAATACAAAGAGCTGCAGTAGTCCAATTGACCACAATATCTACTAGTGTATATATATATATATATAAATAGTGTCTTCCAGTAAAAGAAAAATTATTAATTGGATTTACGTTTTTTTTAAAGGGCTAAATGTTCTGTTCACTTGTCTAAAAAAATCTTCTATGGATCGACTGCAAGTTGTGCAGAATGCAGCGGCGAGGCTTTTACCCAACATCAGGAGACCACACAATACTCCTGTGCTTAAGGCGCTTCAATAGCTTCCTATTAATTTGAGTAAATTTGAAGATTCTGGTCATTACATATAGAGCTCTGCATGGTCAAGCACACCTATATATTCAAGATCTTTTACGCAGTCACTCATGTAGCCGGTGTCTGAGGTCTTTAAGCAAAGACGTTTTAGCCATTCCCAGAACTCTTCTTAAGACTAAAGGTGAGCGTGCCTTCTGTGTGGTGCCCCCACGGCTCTGGAACTCTCTCCCGCTAGCACTGAGAACTCTGGGATCAATTGAACTTTTTAAAACGCATTTAAACACGCATCTTTTTAGGCAAGTTTTTAATTAACATTATTAGTGTTTCTGTATTTGGATTTTAAGCTTGTTTTAACATGTTTTCTTTTATTGTCCTGTGTTCGTTTTCTTGTTTTCTCTTATTGTAAAGCACTTTGTGACTCAATGTCTGGGAAAGGTGCTAAATAAATAATCCTTTAAACCAGTGGTTCTTAAACTTTTTTCACCAAGTACCACCTCAGAAAAAAATTGTCTCTCCAAGTACTACCATAATGACCAAATACAGTAACATGAACAATACATGAAATACAGTAGCGTGGTAGCCCTAGTAAAGCAGCTACAGCGCTGCAGTTTAAAATCGTGACAGATTAATACTATTATTAACAATATATATTATTATCTGCCACTTTAAACATTATAAATACGTTGAACATTGACATTGTACTGTGCTTAAATGTAAAAAATCGAACAAACAAACTAAATAAAATGTCAACGTTCAAATTAAAAATTGCATCTAAAAGTTCTTTAAAAATGGTAGGCTACTGTTCTTGAAAAAGTAAAAAAAAAAAAAAAAAACTCCTGTATTTAAATGTAAAGTGTTAAGTAACCTATTCATCAAAACCTGGAAATGTTGCTTGGACCTCATAAATATAGGCTATATGTCACTATATTCATATATATATGAACCATTTTTTGATTATTTTGAAATATATGTTGCATGTACATATGACATTAGTATTGGATTCCTCCGCGTACCGCTTGAAGGAAGCCCGCGTACCACTAGTGGTACACATACCACATTTTGAGAACCACTGCATTAAACCTTTAAAGTAAACAAAGAAATTAAAGTTGAACATTTCTAAATTGAATTTGTTTGTTTAAATCCAGCCCTTATGAACTGTTTGCAACCACTTACCTTAAGAAACTCGAGTGAATCCAATGAATGTATTTTGATGGCAGTGCTGTACACCCAATGCTCTCATTCCAGTTTGTAGCTTTTTGATTTAATGGCTACTTCATATGAATTTCTACACTCTTATTAATACATTTTAGAATGATTTGCTCGTTTCTCAATGACGGTTAGGGTTTAGGGGCGGGGTTTGGTTTGGTGATACGCCTACTTTTAAAAATCATTAATTTTTGTACGACTAAATTAGCCACAAAACTGACAAAATGAGCTTTGTAAACCCCATACTGACAACTTATGTGCTGTGAATGTTTTTTTCTCATAATGAATCTTCCTTCGTTATGAATGAAAACTCACATCTCTTTTATCCATGAATGCTGTTATTGTAATGTACCTTTATTAGATTAGTGTTATTTTTGTAAAATAAAGACATTATTTTTGCTTGCTTGTTGTTTGTGTCACTTGATTTGTCCTCATTTAAAGGAGACCTATCATGCTCCATGTTTTTTTTTTTTTTTTTTTTTTTTACAAAATATAAAACAAGTTACTGATATCCCTAGAGTACGCATAAATTTAGAGTGTGTAAAAATCTTTCTAGAAAGACCTACCATGAGCTCTGCGCCTCTGTATTATTTATATTGATTGTAGCATGGTGTTTAAATAAATGCAGAGCGCTGGATGAATATTCCACACACATGTAGGAGAATGTAGGAAACTGGCTTTAGCAGGTTGTGGATTGTTGAATCTGCATGCTTTAAAGCAGTGGTTTTCCTACGTTTTTTTTTTTTTTTTTTTTTTGTCTGAGACCCCCTTTTCCCCTGGAAAATATTGTAAGGCCCGCTCCACATTGATTGATATTATAGCTCATAAGTTTGCAGTAGGTATAACAAATTTGTTTTGTTTTCAAACAAACAGTGTTTATTACTATATCTACATACAGTTGAGGTCAGAATTATTAGCCCCCCTTTGAATTTCTCTTTTAAATATTTCCAAAATTATGTTTAACAGAGCAAGGAATTTTTCACAGTATGTCTGATAATATTTTTTCTTCTGGCGAAAGTCTTTTTTGTTTTATTTCGGCAAGAATGAAAGCAGTTTATTTTTTAAACACCATTTTAAGGTCTAAATTTAAGCTATTTATTTTCCGATAGTCTACAGAACAAACCATCATTATACAATAACTTGCCTAATCACCCTAACCTGCCTAGTTCACCTAATTAACCTAGTTAAGTCACTTTAAGCTGTATAGAAGTGTCTTGAAAAATATCTAGTCAAATATTATTTACTGTCATCATGACAAAGATAAATTAAATCAATTATCAGAGATGAGATATTAAAACTATTATGTTTAGGAATGTGTTGAAGAAATATTTTCTCCGTTAAACAGAAAACAATAAACAGGGGGGCTAATAATTTTGACTATGTTCATGTACAATAATAGCCTAATGTAAAATATAAAAGCAAAACATCAGTAGGCCATTTGTATTTGGTACACCTTGCAGTATTTAGAATGTCTGCAAATGTCTTATTAATTTGGACGGCCTCATGCATTCGTTAGCAAGAACATTGGTGCAGATAATGCACTGTGGCTGTGTCAGGGACTCTTTGCTTCTAGAAAATGGAATAAAATCATAGTTCAGGTAACTGTCTTGGTATTTCCTGCATTTTGTGTTTCCGGTATTGCTAGCAATGTGACCTGTTTGGAGCTTCTTCACCTCTTTTCAAAAGAGGGCGGAGCTACAAATGCCTGTGTGTCAGCATAGAGGCATATTCAAAAAACAAGATTAACATCTAGGGAGAGATGGTCACTAGTGGGCGGGGCTTTCACACTTTGATGACATCATAAATAGAGAGAATGTCAATCAAAGCATTTCTGCAGACTGTTTATATCAAGAGTGATTATAAACAAATAGATTTCATTAACTTTTGCCATTAGAGGCTGGCTATATTCACAGACTGTTGCCTCACAACTGTGTTTAAACCTCTTATAAATGAGATTTTTGCATAATAGGTGCCCTTCAAGTCATAATGAGAATACAACAAACTGATATATACAGTATACTGGTAAAAAGGTTTCATGAAATTACAGTGTTGCCAACTTTAGCAGAAGAAGATGTGGTTTTTACAGTCAGAACACAAATGTTCATAACCCCAGGTGCTCAACAAGCTTTCATAAAATGTCATAGTGAAAACTCTGAATGTATTATGTAGGTTATGTGAAAAGGTTAGACATGCACATCTCACTGAGTCAATTCTGAGACTATGATTCATTTAAGAATGTGTATAAACTCTTATGCAGTTAAAAATTCTGTTTTTACAACTGCAGAATGTTGGAGAGATAGTTTCAATCTCTTTTAAATCTCTGTAACTGAATAGACTAACACAAATCACGAATGATTTAAAGGAGTTATTATTATTATCATTATTAAATGAATAAAATTAACTTAAAGCATTGGAGTTAACACAACATAGTTAAACCCATTCAAAACCCACTCTATTCGAGTTCTGCTTATATAATATAATACATCTATGAAATACCATAACTCTTGCACATTAAATCACAGTAACTTTTGTTTCAGTTATAACCAGCTTATTTCATGTAGTGATTTTCACGGTTAAGCTTTAAAGTGTTATTATTATTATTATTATTATTAGTAGTATTATTATCATTATTATTATTATTACTAAAGCCATACAGTTATTTGTGTGTGCGTAAATTCTGACACTGTTTCATTGCTGTAATTTTCACTGAACATTTATTCAGGCAAATGAAACAAACATATATACACACATGATATAGGCTATATAAATATATATGTGCACATGATTTGAGTGTAAGCAGTGCATGTGTCAAAAAAAAAACATCAACAGACAGTGTACAGAAATAAAGCTAAAAGCAAAACTAATTCACAAAGACAATCATTACTACGCCCTCTAGTGTACACAGAGAATATATAAAAATACATTGGGGCATTAATTTAGCTTCTAGTATATTTACAAAAGTGCTGTTGTCTCTTATATAACATATTCCAAATTCTGCAATACATAATATCAGTAAACAAAACAATGAAAGATCTGCATCAACAGTTATAATTCATTAAAACATTAACTTGTCTCTCACATTTCTCTATGCCAGAAACTGGGAAAAACTGCCAATGAATGAGCCAATATTGTCTCCATATTTCAAATGCATTTTAAAAGATGCAACTGTGTAAACATATTCCCTGTGAATCATGTATTATGGCGCAAACTAGCAGTACATTGATGTGAACTCAATAATTCAAATAGTTAAGATTAAATATCTCTAATACTACCAGCTTTTGGTACCCTGTAAAACCCAAGAAGTGAAGGTAACCCAAACCATTTTGATTGCAACAAACCATTTAATTAAAAAAATTAATCCGAGTGCTGTGAACTTAATCGATTTGAGTAAACGAAGCAATTTCAGCACAGTAAATCCCAATAAATGAAAAGAACTCAAGCCAACTGAATACTGTAAAGCCCAATAAGTTAAATTTCTGATTGCTACCAAACTATTTAAGTTAAACTAATCTATATGAGTACTGTGAACTTTATTTAAGTTGAAGTAATGAGCTATTTAATTAACTCATTACTTCAACACTGAGTTCAAAACTCTTTTCAAATGGGTAGAATTAACTTCCAGTGACATTTGAGGTAACTACACTCATTTCATTTGATAAAGTTGACTGTTGGGTTTTACAGTGTATTTTTTTAGATCCCAGTGCTTAGTTTATTGTGTCTTATGCAGTTAATTGTCTCTTATTGACTCTTAAATATGATTTTTTCAATTTATTAGAACCAGCAACTATATCTGAAGTGATTCAAATAAATTAAAAGCATGAATTGTGTATTTTTGTATTTGCATGACATTGTTATACTGTCTGTGGTGTTGAGTTCATTTGAACCTGTTTATATCTTCAGTTTGGAGTAAACAGTGTCTGTAGTCTCTCTGCTGTTTTCTATAACAGATGACAAAAGTTGAATTAGCATTGGTGCAACGTAACATCAGTAATGTTCTGATGGACAAACACTCATTTAATATTTATTACTCATT